>NC_041384.1:305430000-305454032 GCF_002162155.2 Triticum dicoccoides
GGGGTAGGCGCGCCCCCTACCTCGTGCCTTCCTGGTTGATTGCTTGACGGAGGGTCCAAGTCCTCTGGATCATGTTTGTTCCAAAAATCACGTTCCCAAAGGTTTCATTCCGTTTGGACTCCGTTTGATATTCTTTTTCTATGAAACCCTAAAATAGGCAACAACAAAAAATAGCAATTCTGGGTTGGGCCTCCGGTTAATAGGTTAGTCCCAAAAATAATATAAAAGTGTATAATAAAGCCCAATAATGTCCATAACAGGATATAATATAGCATGGAACAATCAAAATTATAGATACATTGGAGACGTATCAAGCATCCCCAAGCTTAATTCCTGCTCGTCCTCGAGTTGGTAAATGATAAAAACAGAATTTTTGATGTGGAATGCTACTTGGCATAATTTCAATGTAATTCTCTTAATTGTGGTATGAATATTCAGATCCGAAAGATTCAAGACAAAAGTTCAATATTGACATAGAAATAATAATACTTCAAGCATACTAACTAAGCAATTATGTCTCTTCAAAATAACATGGCCAAAGAAAGTTATCCCTACAAAATCATATAGTCTGGCTATGCTCCATCTTCACCACACAAAGTATTCAAATCATGCACAACCCCGATGACAAGCCAAGCAATTGTTTCATACTTTTGGTGTTGTCAAACTTTTTCAATCTTCACGCAATACATGAGCGTGAGCCATGGACATAGCACTATAGGTGGAATAGAATGGTGGTTGTGGAGAAGACAAAAAAGGAGAAGATAGTCTCACATCAACTAGGCGTATCAACGGGCTATGGAGATGCCCATTAATAGATATCAATGTGAGTGAGTAGGGATTGCCATGCAACGGATGCACTAGAGCTATAAATGTATGAAAGCTCCACAAAAGAAACTAAGTGGGTGTGCATCCAACTTGCTTGCTCACGAAGACCTAGGGCATTTGAGGAAGCCCATCGTTGGAATATACAAGCCAAGTTCTATAATGGAAAATTCCCACTAGTATATGAAAGTGATAACATAGGAGACTCTCTATCATGAAGATCATGGTGCTACTTTGAAGCAAAAGTGTGGAAAAAAGGATAGTAGTATTGCCCCTTTTTATTTATTTACTCACTTTTTTGGGTCCTTTTTTGGCCTTTCTCTTTTTTTATTGGGACAATACTCTATGAATGATGATCATCACAATTCTATTTGTTTACAACTCAATGATTACAACTCGATACTAGAAAAAAGTATGACTCTATATGAATGCCTCCGGCGGTGTACCGGGATAGCAATGATGCATGAGTGACTTATATGAAAGAATTATGAAGGGTGGCTTTGCCACAACTAAAATGTCAAACTACATGATCATGCGAAGCAATATGAAATGATGGAGCGTGTCATAGTAAACGGAACGGTGGGAAGTTGCATGGCAATATATCTCGAAATGGCTATGGAAATGCCATGATAGGTAGGTATGGTGGCTGTTTTGAGGAAGGTATATGGTGGGTGTATGATACCGGCGAAAGGTGCGCGGTATTAGAGAGGCTAGCAATGGTGGAAGGGTGAGAGTGCGTATAATCCATTGACTCAACATTAGTCATAAAGAACTCACATACTTATTGCAAAAAATCTATTAGTTATCGAAGAAAAGTACTACGTACACGCTCCTAGGGGGATAGATTGGTAGGAAAAGACCATCGCTCATCCCCGGCCGCCACTCATAAGGAGGACAAGCAATAAATACATCATCCTCCGACTTCTTAACATAACGGTTCACCATACATGCATGCTACGGGATTCACAAACTTCAACACAAGCATTTCTCAAATTCACAACTACTCAACTAGCAAGACTCTAATATCACCATCTCCATATCTCAAAACAATTATCAAGTTTCAAACTTCTCATAGTATTGAACACACCCATAAGAAAATTTTATTATTAATCTTGAATGCCTAACATAATTAAAGCAAATTACCATGCTGTTTTGTAGGACTCTCGAAATAATCTAAGTGAAGCATGAGAGGACAATGGTTTCTATAAAACAAATCTACCAACGTGCTCTAAAAGATATAAGTGAAGCACTAGAGCAAAAACTATATAACTCAAAAAATATAAGTGAAGCACATAGAGTATACTAACAATTTCTGAATAATGAGTGTATCTCTCAAAAAGGTGTGCGCAGCAATGATGATTGTGGAAAACTGACAAATAAAGACTCAAATAATACAAGATGCTCCAAGAAAAACACATATCATGTGGTAAATAAAAATATAGCTCCAAGTAAAGTTACCGATAGAAGTAGACGCAAGAGGGGATGCCTTCCGGGGCATCCCCAAGCTTTGGCTTTTAGGTGTCCTTAGATTATCTTGGGGGTTCCATGGGCATACCCAAGCTTAGTCTCTTACCACTCCTTGTTCCATAATCCATCAAATCTTTACCCAAAACTTGAAAACTTCACAACACAAAACTTAAAGTAGAAAATCTTGTGAGCTCCGTTAGCGAAAGAAAACAAAACACCACTTAAAGGTACTGTAATGAACTCATTATTCATTTATATTGGTGTTAAACCTACTGTATTACAACTTCCCTATGGTTTATAAACTATTTTACTAGCCATAGATTCATCAAAATAAGCAAACAACACACGAAAAACAGAACCTGTCAAAAACAGAAGAGTCTGTAGTAATCTGTAGCTAACACAAGATATGGAACCCCAAAAATTCTAAAATAAATTGCTGGACGTGAGGAATTTATATATTAATAATCTGAAAAAAGAATTAACTAAATATCACTTTCCAAATAAAAATGTCAGCAGTTCTCGTGAGTGCTAAAGTTTCTGCTTTTTACAGCAAGATTAAAAAGACTTTCCTCAAGTCTTCCCAATGGTTCTACTTGGCACAAACACTAATTAAACACAAAAAACACAACCAAAACAGAGGCTAGATAAATAATTTATTACTAAACAGGAGCAAAAAGCAAGGAATAAAAATAAAATTGGGTTGCCTCCCAACAAGAGCTATCGTTTAACGCCCCTAGCTAGGCATAAAAGCGAGGATAGATCTAGGTATTGCCATCTTTGGAAGGCAATCCATAAGTGGCTCTCATAATAGATTCATATGGTAATTTAATTTTCTTTCTAGGGAAGTGTTCCATGCCTTTCCTTAACGGAAATTGGAATCTAATATTCCCTTCCTTCATATCAATAATTGCACCAATCGTTCTAAGGAAAGGTCTACCAAGAATAATAGGACATGAAGGATTGCAATCTATGTCAAGAACAATAAAATACACGGGCACATAATTCCTATTTGTAAAAATAATAACATCATTAATTCTTCCCATAGGTTTCTTAACAGCGGAATCCGCAAGGTGCAAGTTTAAGGAGCAATCATCAAAATCACGGAAACCTAGCAAATCACACAAAGTCTTTGGAATCGTGGAAACACTAGCACCCAAATCACACAAAGCATAGCATTCATGATCTTTAATATTAATTTTAATAGTAGGTTCCCACTCATCATAAAATTTTCTAGGGATATAAACTTCCAACTCAAGTTTTCCTTCATAAGATTGCATCAAAGCATCAACGATATGTTTGGTAAAGGCTTTATTTTGACTGTAAGCATGAGGAGAATTTAGCACGGATTGCAACAAGGAAATACAATCTATCAAAGACCAATTATCATAATTAAATTCCTTGAAATCCAAAATAGTGGGTTCATTAATATTTAAAGTTTTGACTTCTTCAATCCCACTTTTAACAATTTTAGCATCAAGATCTAAAGACTCCGAATTTTCGGAACGCCTTCTAGGTAAAGGTGGATCATATTCAGTCCCATCATTGTCAAGATTCATATTACAAAACAAAGATTTAATAGGGGACACATCAATAACTTTTAGATCTTCATCTTCATTATCATGAAAACTAGAAGAACACGCTTTTATAAAGCAATCTTTCTTAGCACGCATCCTAGCAGTTCTTTCTTTGCACTCATCAATGGAAATTCTCATGGCTTTGAGAGACTCATTTATCTCACGCTTAGGAGGAATAGATCTAAGTTTCAAAGAATCAACATCAAGAGAAATTCTATCAACGTTCCTAGCCAACTCATCAATCTTAAGCAATTTCTCTTCACTCAAAGCATTGAAATTCTTTTGTGAGGTAATAAATTATTTAATATTAGATTCAAAATCAGAGGGTATCTTATTAAAATTTCCATAAGAATTGTTGTAGGAATTACCATAAGTATTAGAGGAATTACTAGGATACGGCCTAGGATTAAAGTTTCCTCTATACGCGTTGTTACCAAAATTATTCCTACCAACAAAATTCACATCCAAAGATTCATTATTATTCTCAATCAAAGTAGACAAAGGCATATCATTAGGATCAGAAGAAACACTTTTATTAGCAAATAATTTCATAAGTTCATCCATCTTACCACTCAAAACATTAATTTCTTCTACCACATGCACTTTCTTATTAGTAGATCTTTCAGTGTGCCATTGCGAATAATTAACCATAATATTATCTAGGAGTTTAGTAGCTTCTCATGAAGTGATTTCCATAAAAGTGCCTCCCGCGGATGAATCTAAAAGATTTCTAGAAGCAAAATTCCATCCAGCATAAAAATTTTGTTAATCATCCACAAATTCAAACCATGTGTAGGGAAATTACGTACCATTAATTTCATCCTCTCCCAAGCTTGTGCAACATGTTCATGATCAAGTTGCTTAAAATTCATAATATCGTTTCTAAGAGAGATGATCTTAGCGGGAGGAAAATACTTAGAGATAAAAGCATCTTTGCACTTATTCCACGAATCAATACTATTTTTAGGCAAAGACGAAAACCAAGCTTTAGCACGATCTCTAAGCGAAAAAGGAAATAGCTTCAATTTAACAATATCATTGTCCACATCTTTATTCTTTTGCATATCACACAAATCAATGAAGTTGTTTAGATGGGTAGCGACATCTTCACTAGGAAAGCCGGAAAACGGATCTTTCATGACAAGATTCAGCAAAGCAGCATTAATTTCACAAGATTCAGCATCGATAAGAGGAGCAATCGGAGTGCTAATAAAATCATTGTTGTTGGTATTGGTAAAGTCACACAATTTGGTATTATCTTGAGCCATCGTGATAACCAAGCAATCCGACACACAAGCAAACAAGAAACGGGCAAAAAGAGGCCAATAGAGAAAGAGAGGGAGAATGGAGAGAGAGAGAGGGCGAATAAAATGGCAAGTGTGAAGTGGGGGAGAGGAAAACGAGAGGCAAATGGCAAATAATGTAATGCGGGAGATAAGGGTTTGTGATGAGTACTTGGTATGTTGACTTTTGCATAGACTCCCCGGCAACGGTGCCAGAAATCCTTCTTGCTACCTCTTGAGCACTGCGTTAGTTTTCCCTTGAAGAGGAAAGGGTGATGCAGTAGAGCAGTGTAAGTATTTCCCTCGGTTTTTAAGAACCAAGGTATCAATCCAATAGGAGCCCACGCACGAGTCCCTCGCACCTACACAAACAAATAAACTCCTCGCAACCAACGCGATAAAGGGGTTGTCAATCCCTTCATGGTCACCTACAAGAGTGAGATCTAATAGATATGATAAGATAATATTTTTGGTATTTTTATGATAAAGAGAAATAAAGATGCAAGTAAAATAAATGGCAAAGGAAATAACTAAGTATTGGAAGATTAATATGATGGAAAATAGACCCGGGGGCCATAGGTTTCACTAGAGGCTTCTCTCGAGAGCATAAGTATTACAGTGGGTGAACAAATTACTGTTGAGCAATTAACATAATTGAGCATAGTTATGAGAATATCTAGGTATGACCATGTATATAGGCATCACGTCCAAGACAAGTAGACTGACTCTTGCCTGATTCTACTACTATTACTCCACACATCAAACGCTATCCAGCATGCATCTAGAGTATTAAGTTCAAGAGAACAGAGTAACGCTTTAAGCAAGATGACATGATGTAGAGGGATAAGCTCATGCAATATGATATAATCCCCATCTTGTTATCCTCGATGGCAACAATACAATACGTGCCTTGCTGCCCCTACTGTCACTGGGAAAGGACACCGCAAGATTGAACCCAAAGCTAAGCACTTCTCCCACTGCAAGAAAGATCAATCTAGTAGGCCAAACCAAACTGATAATTCGAAGAGACTTGCGAAGATAACCAATCATACATAAAAGAATTCAGAGAAGATTCAAATATTGTTCATAGATAAACTTGATCATAAACCCACAATTCATCGGTCTCAACAAACACACCGCAAAAGAAGATTACATCGAATAGATCTCCACAAGAGAGGGGGAGAACTTTGTATTCAGATCCAAAAAGAGAGAAGAAGCCAGATAGCTAATAACTATGGACCCGTAGGTCTAAACTAAACTACTCACACTTCATCGGAGAGGCTATGGTGTTGATGTAGAAGCCCTCCGTGATCGATACCCCCTCCGGCGGAGCTCCGGAAAAGGCCCCAATATGGGATCTCGTGGATACAGAAAGTTACGGCGGTGGAATTAGGGTTTTGGCTCCGTATCTGGTAGTTTGGGGTACGTAGGTATATATAGGAGGAAGGAGTACGTCGGTGCAGCAACGTGGGCCCCACGAGGGTGGAGGGCGCGCCTGGGGGGTAGGCGCGCCCCCCTACCTCATGCCTTCCTGGTTGATTGCTTGACGTATGGTCCAAGTCCTCTGGATCATGTTCGTTCCAAAAATCACGTTCCCTCGTTTGGAGTCCATTTGATATTCTTTTTCTGCGAAACCCTAAAATAGGCAAAAAACAGCAATTCTGGGTTGGGCCTCCGGTTAACAGGTTAGTCCCAAAAATAATATAAAAGTGTATAATAAAGCCCAATAATGTCCAAAACAGGATATAATATAGCATGGAACAATCAAAAATTATAGATACATTGGAGATGTATCAGACACACGGCGTCATAAGAGTTAATGGAAACACGGAACACTCCCTGCGCATCGAGGAACACACCGGTACCTTAGCAGCAGAAGTACAGAGCGGCCTTTTCAAGCAGAACGTTAATTCGGTGGCCGAGCTCCCGGACACTGTCAAGAGAGTTCAGACTATTCTGCAGCAGGATAGCTCAGCTCGTCAAGAGCTCGACTAGCAATTCGGTCTCTGTCCCATTCCCGACAAAGTGGCGGCAATTGTACCGCACGTACATAACTACGCACTCAAAATACCATGGGCATGGATGGAGGCATAACTAGCATGTGATCCACAATATGGCTCCACCGCCCCTGGACACACGTACTTTCACCTTTTCTTTTGTCTCCTTTTCAGGTTTCTTTTCCACAGGCCTTCTCTGACGGCCTGACCATCGGTCCTTTTTGAAGGATAAACGCACGAAGACGACAAGAAGCATGGACGTACGGTGGAATTTT
This sequence comes from Triticum dicoccoides, assembly GCF_002162155.2. NCBI lineage: Eukaryota > Viridiplantae > Streptophyta > Magnoliopsida > Poales > Poaceae > Triticum > Triticum dicoccoides. The sequence continues at coordinate 305,437,419 of NC_041384.1, forward strand.
TAGGTGGTTTCTTTAACGATCCCTCTACATATTTTCAGGACCCACACGCAGCTCTCCCTTGGTTCAGGCATATTAAATAGCCTTCTGCTTATTGGACTACTTGTATAAATGCGCTTTGACGCACTAATGAAATTATCACGGAAACTGTTTGCAGCCCAAATTCTATGGCTCTAGATTATTACCCTTTCTTCTTTTTCTTTTTTGATAACTTTATCAAACAGCACCCGTATACCTTGGTACGTTTGAATTTGACAGGGGCTTTATAGAGTCCCACAACAGGGCAACAAAGTTTGAACACTTTTTACAGTATAGTTCGGCACCCCGAATTTAGCACTATATGCATTGGCTCTGAATCATGTCTTTGGTCAATAGTTGGGTTGCCCGGCTCCTGTTCTTGCTACCTTACGTTCTGCTATATGGGCTAGGGTAGTAAAGGGAGAACTACTGCGATTGTGCCCTGGTTTACCCGGATGAGCACCTTAGTAGAGAAAGCTGAAAACTGACTGTCATGATGTGGCAAGAGCCGGTTAACTCTTCGAAGGTCTCAAATCTTTAGAGATTTTTTCTGCATTACGCGAGGGATCGGTATTTACCCGATCAGGTGTTTACAACATCCTAGTTCGGATACTAGGGGTTGTGCCTATATTTTTATTGTCAAACTCATATGTCTAAGTGAGGGTGCTAAAGCCGCATAGTCCGATTGCCTGGTCCGTCACGCTAAACACCTCCTTCAAGGACCAAACAATTAGGTCAAGAGTGTTTAGATTACATCCCGAACACCCCCGTACTGCCTACGTGGGGGCAGAAGCCGACGACTGGCCAACTCTTAGATTTCACACAACACAACCGCATAGGAGGTGAAATTTTTTAAATAACAAACATTATATTACATAATGACTTTGTTTCATCATACAAGGCAGAGACGCTTGACGACGTCCAGCCGAGGGCAGGCGCTCACCAACCGCTTCACAAGCCTGAAGTAGCTGACGGGCATAGCTTCGGCAGGCCAGATACGGATTATTAAATCTTTCATGGCTAGTTCAGCCATCCTATGCAGCTCGACCAGCTATTTTAGCTGATCGCTAAAGGGCACCGGATGTTCTGGCGCAAGATATTGCGACCAGAACAGCTTCTTCATATAGCTCCCTTCTTCGCCTCGAAAGAACTCTGCAGCGTCAGACACACTGTGTGGCAAATCCACAAACGCCCCTGGAGAACTCCAAATCCGGGCTAGTAAGAGATACTTCTTCTTCGCATATTTGCTTTGCATACTAAACACCTTACCCGCCGCGATTTTCTTGGCCTCCTGGATCTCCCGGAGGGCGACCCGGGCCTTAATCCAGGCCTCTTCCGCGCTTTGGCGGGCCATAGCGAGTTCCGTCTCTCGAGTCGAAACGTCACGCTCCAAGGATTCACATTTCTTCACCGCATCCTGGAGCTCTTGCTGGACCTCATCCAGCCGGGCCTCGTGCTTCTCACGAGCGGCTTTTTCCTTGGCAGCTTTCTCCTCGGCCTGGGCCAGGGCCTGTTTAAGGACCTCGACCTTGGTCGCCGCTCCTACACATATCATGGCACTACAGTTAATACGCATTATTTATTTGTTCCGAATATACAGCCAGTCAGTACATACCTCGCTGGTCTTCTAGATGCTTCTTCGCTTGGCCGAGCTCCTCCTCGGCCCGCTCCAGTCTCTGCTTTAGTCTAGAGACTTCAGCAGTGTGCGAGGTCGCGGCCAGCAACGACGCCTGCTTATCCATATAAGACACATTTAGTTAATTTTCCTGCAAAAATAAATTGATCCTCTGCCCGGCTCTTCTTTCCGAGCACCAGACAGTGCCTCAGGCGCTACTGTCTATATTAGGACTTTTTCTTTTGGGTTGCTTACCTCAAATCCTATCATCAGGCTGCCGCAGGCTTTGGTCAGTCAACTTTTGACGGACTGAACCCTCTCAATCACCATACCCATATGGATATGGTGTTCATCCACAATGGAAGCACCTCGTAGCGCTTCCAGCAGATTATCCGATGTCTCTAGTAGGACAGAGGTCACCGGTGGAATAGGAACACCCCCTTCTTTCGAAGGAGGTTGCTCGCCGGATTCCGGAGCCATATAGGTCTCCGGACTTGTATTCAGCTGGGGGCTGAATTGAGCAAGGCCCCCATCCCCAGTCGCCATGGGGGTCTGCTCCCCCATGTGTCCGGTAGCCGATGTTTCACCCTCAGGCGTCGCCCTGGCGGCCTCCTAAACCTCTCCCTGGCCTGGGAAGGTCCTTTTGGACAACACCTCGTCGTCGCCCTTAGCCGTGGGAGAGTGAGCCGTTGGCGCTGACTCGTTGGCCATCGCCTTCGAATCCAACAAACCTCTTGATGAGGATCGCTGGGAGCTGTCGTGGGCTGGACTACAATGGCATCATTTAAGCATATTAATATCATGAAGCAAGAGAGGCCGGATGTAGGGACGTATGCGGGTTTTAGTACTTACGATGCGGCCGGGGGCTTGTTTTGGGGGCGTCGCTCTGGGCTGCTGTCGACGTCCCACGCGGTGTTATCGGCAAGGGGACCCTTCCCCCTCTTGGGTGCCTCCGCTTCCAGATTTGTGGAGGTCGCCGTCTTCTTCCAACCCCCATCAGGGGGAGAGGTGCTTTCTTCCTCCTCCTCGTCATCGTCTTCGGCGGCGGAGGAGTGAATCTTGTCTTCGGACAGCACGTCCGAAGCTCCCTTGTGATGGGGGCCACTCCGGACCCCCTTTCCTTCTTCTTGGCCTTCTTCTCCGGCGCCTTATAGGGCTCCGGTACCAGCATCTTCGCCAGGAGTGGGAAGACTGGTTCCTCGGGCAGCGGAGCTGAACATTGAATCTGCTCCGCTCTTTGTGTCCACGCCTGAAATAATAAAGTTTAGATATCCTCCTTGAAACAAGCAAGTGGAGGATGCATCTCGAGACGTGAGAGGCTTACCTCATTGGTAGAATGGGTAATGTCATGCCCGCGGTCCGAGTCTATGGCTGGCGGCGTCTCGTTGCCCTTAAAGAGCAACTTCCAGGCATCTTCGTGAGTGTTTCCGAAGATCCTTTCCAAGGTTTGGTGCTTCTTCGGGTCGAATTCCCATAAGGGGCAGCTTCGGCTTTGGCATGGGAGAATTCGGCGAACCAGCATCACCTGGATTACGTCGACAAGCTTGATGTTTTTACCCACCATGCTTTGAATGCGCGTTTGCAGCGCTATCAGCTCGTCCGACGAAGACCAATTTAGGCCCTTCTCCATCCAGGAGGTGAGCCGCACTGGAGCTCCGGACTTGAATTCAGAAGTCGCAACCCAAGTGGCGCCGCGGGGCTCTGTGATATAGAACCACAGTTTCTACCACTCCTTGACGGTCTCCACAGAAGTACCCTTGGGCCATGTGACATTGGGTAGCTTTTTCACCATGGCGCCTCCGCACTCCACGTGCTAGCCATCCACCACCTTCGGCTTCACATTGAAAATCTTGAGCCACAGTCCGAAGTGGGGTTGGATGCGGAGGAAGGCCTCGCACACGACAATGAATGCCGAGATATTGAGGAAACAGTTCGGGGCTAGATCATGGAAGTCTGGCCTGTAATAGAACATAAGCCCGCGGACGAAAGGGTGGAGAGGAAACCCTAACCCGCGGACAAAATGAGGGATGAACACCACCCTCTCGTTGGGCTTCAGGGTGGGGACGATTTGCCCCTTGGCTAGAAGCCGGTGGGCGATTCTTTTGCCAAATACCCGGCCTCCCGAAGCTTGGTGATGTCCTTCTCCCTAACGGAGGAGGCTATCCACTTGTCTTGCCCTCTAGATCCGGACATGGCTGAGTGCTTCCTTGAGGCGGAAAGAATGAGGACTTGGGCACTGGAGCTCGAGAATGGAAGGGCAGAGGAAGAGAGAAGGCGTGGGTGAAGAAAGGGAATCCTTATATCCTTATAAAGGCGGTGAATATCAAGCACCTCCCCACTCGCCTTAACCTTGCCTGTTCCCAAGGGCTGTGTAAACGGCACGGTTATATTACCCACGCCCGTATTGATGAGAATCCCACAATAAGGGGATACCATCTCTGCTTCGGCAAGACGTGCCTATTAAAACCGCATCTCGAAACGTGGAATGGCAGACGAAAAATGGTTCGACACGATGACCGAAGAGATGTGATGTCACATTACAAAAAGTTGTCAGCGGATTGGACTCGTGCGATATTATATTCTCTACGGTTGTGTGTGGTACTTGTGTTGTAGATCTGAGCATGTTTATTGCGTCCGAAGATTATCTTGGAGTATTTGGAGAGGGGAACCCACCTTGCAATGCCGAAGACAATCAGCGCGCCGGACACCTCGTCATTGAAGCCTGGTTCAGGGGCTACTGAGGGAGTCCTAGACTAAGGGTTCCTCGGGCGTCTGACCTATTAGACGTGGGCCGGACTGATGGGCTATGAAGATACGAAGACCGAAGACTCTACCCGTGTCCGGATGGGACTCTCCTTGACGTGGAAGGCAAGCTTGGCGTCCAAATATCAAGATTCCTTTCTCTGTAACCGACCGTATGTAACCCTATATCCCTCCGGTGTTTATATAAACCGAAGGGCTAGGTTCGTAGAGATATATCCTCATAATCATAATCAGACAGGCTAGACTTTTAGGGTTTAGCCATTACGATCTCGTGGTAGATCAACTCTTGTAATACTCATATTCATCAAGATCAATCAAGCAGGAAGTAGGGTATTACCTCCATAGAGAGGGCCCGAACCTAGGTAAACATTGTGTCCCCTGTCTCCTGTTACCATCGACCTTAGACACACAGTTCGGGACCCCCTACCCGAGATCCGCCGGTTTTGACACTGACAGTACACCTTTTATCACAGATCCGAAGGCAAGATATTTGTTGCTAAGAATGGATCCTTTCTAGACAAGGAGTTTCTCTCGAAAGAAGTGAGTGGGAGGAAAGTACAACTTGATGAGGTAGTCGTACCTTCTCTCGGATTGGAAAGCAGTTCATCACAGAAATCAGTTCCAGTGATGCCTACACCAATTAGTGAGGAAGCTAATGATAAGGATCATGAAACTTCAGATCAAGTTACTACCAATCTTCATAGGTGAACCAGAGTACATTCCGCACCAGAGTGGTACGGTAATCATATTCTGGAAGTCATGTTACTAGACCATGACGAACATACGAACTATGAGGAAGCGATGATGAGCCCAGATTCCGCAAAATGGCTTGAGGCCATGAAATTTGAGATGTGATCCATGTATGAGAATAAGGTGTGGACTTTGGTTGAATTGCCCGACGATCGGCAGGCCATAGAGAATAAATGGATCTTCAAGAAGAAGACTGACACTGACAGTAATATTATTGTCTACAAAGCTCGACTTGTTGCAAAAGGTTTTCGACAAGTTCAAGGAGTTGACTACGATGAGACCTTCTCACCCGTAGCGATGCTTAAGTCCGTCCGCATCATGTTAGCAATTGCCGCATTTTATGATTATGAAATTTGGCAAATGGATGTCAAAACTGCATTCCTTAATGGATATCTTAAAGAAGAGTTGTATATGATGCAACCAGAAGGTTTTGTCAATCCAAAAGGTGCTAACAAAGTGTGCAAGCTCCAGCGATCCATTTATGGACTGGTGCAAGCCTCTCGGAGTTGGAATATACGCTTTCATAGTGTGATCAAAGCATATGGTTTTATATAGACTTTTGGAGAAGCATGTATTTACAAAAAAGTGAGTGGGAGCTCCTTAGCATTTCTGATGTTATATGTAGATGACACATTGCTGATCGAAAATGATACTGAATTTCTAAATAGCATAAAAGGATACTTGAATAAGAATTTTTCAATGAAAGACCTCCGTGAAGGTGCTTATATATTGGGCATCAAGATCTATAGAGATAGATCAAGATGCTTAATTGGACACATACCTTGATAAAGGTTTGAAGAAGTTCAAAATGGATCAGTCAAAGAAAGGGTTCTTGCCTGTGTTACAAGATGTGAAGGTGAGTCAGACTCAATGCCCGACCACTACAGATGATAGAGAGAAAATGAAAGTCATTCCCTATGCTTCAGCCATAGGTTCTATCATGTATGCAATGCTTTGTACTAGACCTGATGTGTGCCTTGCTATAAGTTTAGCAGGGAGGTACCAAAGTAATCTAGGAGTGGATCACTGAATAGCAGTCAAGAACATCTTGAAATACCTGAAAAGGACTAAGGATATGTTTCTTGTTTATGGAGGTGACAAAGAGCTTGTCGTAAATGGTTACGTTGATGCTAGTTTTGACACTAATCCGGATGACTCTAAGTCGCAAACCGGATATGTATTTATATTGAATGGTGGAGCTGTTAGTAGGTGCGATTCCAAGCAGAGCGTTGTGGCGGGATCTACATGTGAAGCAGAGTACATAGTTGCTTTGGAAGCAGCAAATGAAGGAGTCCGGATGAAGGGTTCATATCCGACCTAGGTGTAATACCTAGTGCATTGGGTCCAATGAAAATCTTTTGTGACAATATTGGAGCAATTGCCTTAGTGAAGGAATCCAAATTTCACAAGAGAACCAAACACATCAAGAGACGCTTCAGCTCCATCCGCGATCAAATCAAGGAGGGCGACATTGAGATTTGCAAAATACACACGGATCTGAATGTTGCAGACCCGTTGACTAAGCCTCTTCCACGAGCAAAACATGATCAGCACCAAGACTCCATGGGTGTTAGAATCATTACAATGTAGTCTAGATTATTGACTCTAGTGCAAGTGGGAGACTGAAGGAAATATGCCCTAGAGGCAATAATAAAGTTGTTATTTATATTTCCTTATATCATGATAAATGTTTATTATTCATGCTAGAATTGTATTAAACGGAAACTTGATACATGTGTGAATACATAGACAAAACAGAGTGTCCCTAGTATGCTTCTACTTGACTAGCTCGTTAATCAAAGATGGTTAAGTTTCCTGACCATAGACATGTGTTGTCAGTTGATGAACGGGATAACATCATTAGGAGAATGATGTGATGGACAAGACCCATCTGTTTGCTTAGCATAATGATCGTTACGTTTTATTGCTATTGCTTTCTTCATGACCTATACATATTCCTTTGACTATGAGATTATGCAACTCCCTGATACCGGAGGAACACCTTGTGTGCTATCAAACATCACAACGCAACTGGGTGATTGTAAAGATGCTCTACAGGTGTCTTTGAAGGTGTTTGTTGGGTTGGCATAGATCAAGATTAGGATTTCTCACTCCGAGTATCGGAGAGGTATCTCTGGGCCCTCTCGCTAATGCACATCATGGTAAGCCTTGCAAGCAATATGACTAATGAGTTAGTTGTGGGATGATGCATTACAGAACGAGTAAAGAGACTTGCCGGTAATGAGATTGAACTAGGTATGAGGATACTGACAATCGAATCTCGGGCAAGTAACATACCGCTGACAAAGGGAATGGCGTATGTTGCCATTGCGGTTTGACCGATAAATATCTTCGTAGAATATGTAGGAACCAATATGAGTATCCAGGTTCCGCTGTTGGTTATTGACCAGAGATATGTCTCAGTCATGTCTACATACTTCTCGAGCCCGTAGGGTCCGCACGCTTAATGTTTGATGACGATTTGTATTATGAGTTATGTGTTTTAGTGACCGGAGATTGTTCGGAGTCCTAGATGAGCTCACGGACATGACTATGAGTCTCAAAATGGTCGAGAGGTAAAGATTGATATATTGGAAGATGGTATTCGGACACCGGAATGGTTTCGGAGTGGCTCGGGTATTTTTTGGAGCACCAAGGGTTTACCGGAACCCCTTGGGGAAGTAATGGGCCTACATGGGCCATAGGGGACGGAGGATGCAGCCCACAAGGGGTGGCCGCGCCCCCTCCCACGGCGAGGCCGAATTGGACTAGGGGAGGGGGCGCACCCCCCTTTCCTTCATCTCCTCCCTCTCCCTTCTCCTTTCCCCCTCCGTAAGAATGGAAGGGGGCCGAATAGGACTTGGAGTCCTATTCGGTTTCCCCCCATGCCGCACCCCCTAGGGCCGGCCGCCTCCTCCTCCCCTCCTTTATATACGGGGCAGGGGGCACCCCAAAGCACAACAATTGTTCTCTTAGTCGTGTGCGGTGCCCCCCTCCACAGTTTACTCCTCCGGTCATAGCGTGGTAATGCTTAGGCGAAGCCCTGCGCCGATCACACACTACTGCAGGATGCTACTAACGCGACACTACTATCAGAGACCCTTCGATGAAACTGTGTGTGATGCAATAATCAAAAACAGTGGTGTAAAAAATCATCAAAAATGTGCAAAACATTTGCGATGACGGATGCATCAAAGACAGTTTAGATTTTAGTTGCGTGTGCGATGCAGGGCATATGGTTCAATTTAATTAACTGTTTGCGGTGAGGAGGAACAAAAGAAGCGGGCAATGAGATGAAGGTGTGTGCGATATGCAGCATACGGTTCACTCGAATGAACTGTTTGTGATTAGGCAACACAAAAGAAACGGTCAGCCAGATCAAGGTGTGTGAGATATACGGCATGCGGTTCACTCAGATGGACTGTTTGTGTTGAGACAAGAGAACAGAAATGGTTCAATATAACAAGATGTGTGTGAAACGCGGCAAATAGGTCTGTAATCATAAATGTGTGCGAAGACCAATAATAACATAGGCGGTTGCTGCTAATATGACCTGTGTGTTGTGCGATGGGATTGCATACAGAACAACACACACACACACACGCACACTTATAAGGACATGGTTGCATAACCAAATTAAACATCCACTTACGTTGGTGCCTACTACAACCATGGCATTTGCACACACCAAAGTAACCTATTACATGCATAATTACATAGGTGGCTACTACACACATGACATTTCCACACACCAATAAAGTAAACTATATATTATATGCATGATTAACTAGCATAAATGATCATCTGATCATCATCTACTTCTTGTGACACTTGCTCTGCTTGTGGATCGATCCAGGCTCGTCAATTTGGGTAACAAGGCACTTCCTCATGTCAACGATGCGCCTGTGCATCTCGTAGCATGTGTACACGCTCTTGGCCGCGAACCTAAGGTGAGGTTCATCCAGTTGTCGCATCCAAGCCCTGTGCCAGGATACGGGACTTGTTCTCCGGGCATCCTGCGTCATCTTTTCGTAGTAGGGGTTGATGATGGCCAAGGCGAGTTCAACCAGGGAGGCCTTCTTCATGCTTCCCCAGACCCTGTAGTGCTCACGGATTTCGACAAGGTTATTGCAGGCCAAGCCCGTAACCCTAAGCGCTTTTACATCGTCGGTGGTTTCCACCATGGCGAACTTGTAGTCGATGATGTTGACAAACCTGTTGAAATGGTCGCAAGGCTCTGTAGCCATGCAGTAGTGGTAGATGAGGACATGATGGCGCACGCACAACTAGGCAATGTCAACCTTCTGATCTATGCGGGGATGACCGACGGTGTACTGGAGGTCAATGCCGACCACCTTGTACTTGTCTCGAGCAAGCAACTGCTCAACTCTATTAATGTTGTCGTCCACCACGGCCGGGTCGATGGTGTACACCACCGAGAGATCCGTCTTCCTCGTGTGGGTCTCCACTCTATGCTTGCCGAACTCCATTGGAGCGCCGCTAGACATCCCCACTCTATGCACAAATTCTGCGCTGCAAAACTTCCCTTGACTTAAGGGGGAAGACCACATCTCTCACTTTGCATACGGGTGTTCTATCTAAAACGTTTGCGATCAAGAGCTGCAGAAATCCTACTCGGCACATTTTCTCTAGGCTTCCTGGGGAAGTTGTTGTCGGCGCTCTGGGAACGGGGGTTCCCAGACTTGCCTGCCTGCGGCCCATGGCGTGGCTCCTCTAGCGGCCTGGTACTGCCCATCTTCACCGGCAAACACTCAAGACCATCACGAGGGGCCATGCCTCGTGAGGCAGATGACACAAGACCTCCTAAGGGGAAGCCTCACTAGGCTGGCTTGCGAGGAGCAGAGAGATCAAGGTGAGGGGCACCTCGTGAGGTTCCCGTGACGTGAGCCATGACGACCAAGGCCAGGTAGGTGCCAGCGGGCGAAGAGAAACAGTTGCCTCTTTGGTGCTAAAGGAGCAGGGAGGAGGAGTCCCGAGGATCAGGCCAAGGTTTCTATATCGGTGCAATGAGACCAAGAGCAGCAGGACGGCAGGACGGAGGTCATCGTGGAGCCCACGACGGCGTCACCACCAGAGCCTTTGGCAGGCGAAGACCACCTTTTGTTAGGATAGCTTGTACTAGCTGTCCCCCTTCAAATTGGTCGTTGTGGGATCCCTTGCCGCCTAATATTTGGGAGGAGGAACAGGCCCTCTATAAATAGGACTAGCCACCACCAGGGACGGGGGATCGGATCCATTCCACCCTCATATGCACCACCTCACCAAGCTTAAGAACACCTCTCCTCGGGAGGTTGTTATTCCTTTGTACTTGTTCATCCTCAGCCTGCAAGGCAATCCACCACACCACACTGGAGTAGGGTATTACATCGATGATGGCCCGAACTAGTATAAACTCTTGTGTCCCTTGTTCTTCGAGTTCGACGAGCTGAGCTTTGAGATCGTGGTGAGTGAGTGAGCTAGGGGGAAGGAGAGATCTTCGTGCGCACCCCAGAGTTCGAACCTTAAGGGTTTTGCTGGAACCCGAAATCCGACATTTGGCGCCCCAGGTAGGGGGTGCGCCGAAGCTTTCCTTCCATCGATCCATGCTTCACCACCTCCATGCTTTGTCCCCACGGCAGTCGTTGCTCCTCCAGCCGGGGCGACAGGCACCCACGACGGTGCTAGGGGGCTCAGGGCTTTCACACCCGCCTTGTTGCAGGTGCAGTGGCCGCAAAAGATCAAGCCAAAGATGCCGCCTCGCTACGATGGCGCGGCGGATCCGTCGGCCTTACTGCTAACATACGGGGAGGCCGTCCTAGAAGCTGGAGGCGACGACAAGGTCATGGCCGACTGACTCCCCATGGCCCTTGCTGGCGTGCCGTGCGCCCGGTTGCTCACCCTCCCAGAATCCTCAGTGACGTCTTGGGAGGAGCTGCGTGGCCTCTTCGTCGCATGCTTTGCAGCACCAGCGCCCATCACCGTCGCAGCCCTCCTCGGCGGCTCACAAGCACCGCCTTCGGACTGCCACACCAAGCAGTTCTTCCGTCGGATCGGCGCCGCCTCCATGCAGCAAGGGGCCCCCCAGGTTGGGCGGCGCCCAAGGCCAACCTCGCCTTCGACTCGAGGGACCACCCCGTCGCCACCACTAGCTCAGGCATGCTCCCAATGCTCTGCACGCCCACCATCTGCAACGTAGCCATCACCAAGACCCTCAACAATGGCGGGGCCAGCCTTAATGTGCTCTTCGTTGAAACTTTTGGCATGCTTCATGTGCCGCATGAACGGCTTCTCCCCACCAAGTCCTTCTCTGGGGTCGGCGGCGGCCCCGCCAGCCCCCTAGGGCAGATCCGCCTTCCTGTGACCTTCGGCACCCGCGGCGAATACCGCACCGAGCTTATCGACTTCGACATCGCCCGTATCGGCCTCCCATACAATGCCATCCTTGGGTACCCAGCCTTGGCCCAGTTCATGGCAGCTACCCATCCTGCTTATAACCTCATGAAGATGCTAGGAAGCAATGGCATCCTCACCGTGGCTAGAGACACCAAGGAGGCTCTGACGACACTCAAGCTCGCCTTCAGGGTCGTTGCGGCAGCACGCCCGGCCAACGAGGCCACTCCTGGAGCCAAGGAGGCCACGCCAGCAAAGAAGAAGCAGTTGTTCACTCAAGATCGGGCCGAGACGAAGCAAGTACCGGTCGAGGAAGGTGGACCCTTAGGAGACACCTTCACCATAGGCGCCAACCTCGACCCGGATCAAGAGGAGGCATTGGTAAGGTTCCTATGCGTGAACAAGGAGGTATTCGCCTGGGAACCCAAGCAGCTAGTAGGGGTCCCGAGGGGGGTGATCGAGCATCACCTGAGGGTGTGCCCCAATGTGCGCCCTGTGAAGCAGAAGGCGCGACGGCAGTCCACGAAGAAGCAGTCCTTCATCATCCAAGAGACGCACAAGCTGGAAGCAGCAGGCGTCATTCATGAGGTCTGGTACCCGGAGTGGCTGGCGAACCCCGTCATCATGCCAAAGAAAGGCGGAAAGGAGGGCATGTGTGTCGACTTCACCAACCTCAACAAGGCCTGCCCCCAAGACCCGTTCCTGGTTCCGCGCATCGACCAGATTGTCGACTCCACCGCCGAGTGCGACCTACTGTGTTTCTTGGACGCATTCTCGGGCTACCACCAGATCAAGATGGTAGTGGATGATGTGGAGAAGACGGCCTTCCTGACCCTATGCGGGGTGTACTGCTACACTTGCATGTCGTTCGGGCTACGCAACGCATGTGCGACCTTCCAACGGCTGATGCACATTGCCCTAGGTCAGCAACTCGGGAGAAACGCTGAAGCCTACGTCAACGATATCATGGTAAAATCTCGGGAGGCAAGAAAATTGATTTGGGATCTGGAGGAGACCTTCGCAAGTCTGCGCTAGGTGGACCTGCGGCTCAACCCGAAGAAGTGTGTGTTCGGTGTACCCTCCGGCAAACTGCTAGGCTTCCTCGTGTCCCACAGGGGGATCGAGGCTAACCCGGAGAAGGTCAAGGCGATAGAAGACATGAGGCCACCGCAAACTCTCAAGGAAATGCAGAAGCTCACGGGCTGCATGACCTCACTAGGGCGCTTCATCTCCAAGTTGGGGGAGCGCGCCTTGCCGTTCTTCAAGCTGATGAAGAAGGGCCCGTTCGAGTGGACCCCGGAGGCCGAACTGGCATTTCAAGACCTCAAGAGATACCTGACCAGCCCTCCGGTGATGGTGGCGCCTTGTCCCCTCGAGCCCCTGGTGCTTTAACTTGCCGCCAATCCCTACTCCGCTAGCGCGACACTAGTGGCGGTACGGGAAGAGCGCCAGGCCAAGGGCCCACCACGCCATGCCACACCTCCAGTCGGGGCGATACGACACTAGGAGGATACCGCAGAGGCTGCAACAACATCAACAAATGATCAGGCCCGGCAGGTCGGCGTCCTCGAGCCTGTAGAGGCCCCAATGGATGACCAGGCTCCTGAGGTCCCATCACCTCAGGAGATGCCCCGACCTCCAGCAAACGCTGGCTCCATCGACACTCCCTCCCTTGTCGAGCACCCAGTGTACTTTGTTAGCACGGTGCTGCGGGATGCAAGGGCGCGATACCCCATGCCACAGAAGCTTCTGTTCGCACTCCTGGTGGCCTCGCATAAGCTGCGCCATTACTTTTGAGGCCACCCGATCAAAGTCGTCTCGGCTTACCCACTGGAGAGGGTGCTCCAGAGCCCTAATGCCGTGGGAAGGGTTGCCGAGTGGAATATCGAACTTTAGGCATTTCAGCTCGAGTTCAGCACAACCAGGATCATCAAGGGGGGCGACCTAGCCGACTTCATGGCCGAATGGACCGACGTCCCGGAACCTGACGATGGCAGGAGCCCGTCTCTCTCGCCAGGAAGTGAAGCACCAGATGGTTGGGTCATGTACTTCGACGGCACCTTCGCATGCCAAGGCGCGGGGGCTGGAGCCGTGATCATCTCTCCCACCCAAGATAAGCTCTACTATGCCGTAAAGCTCTGCTTCCAGCGGGGCGAGAAGGTCTCCAACAACATTGCGGAGTATGAGGGGTTGATCGCCGGTCTCAAGGCAGCGGCGGCCTTGGGAGTGAAGCGTCTCACAATCAAGGGCGATTCTCAGCTCCTTGTCAACTTCTCCAACAAGGTGTACGAACCAAGGGACGAGCACATGGAACCATACCTCACGAAGGTGCATAAGATAGAGAAGCAATTCTTGGGCCTAGAGCTGCAGCACGTCCCACGCGGCACCAACAAGGAGGCTAATGAAATCGCCAAGAGGGCATCAAGGCGGTTACCCCAAGAACTTGGTGTCCTCGAAGAGCGACTCTTCAAGCCTTCGGCGACCCCTACTTCCAAGGAGACTACATCACCTCGAGAAGAACTCCCTCAGCCACCAGCCCCGGGAGCCCCCGCTTGCGGCCCGGCCTCAGGAGCGCGTCTGCTCCTGGCGCTCGAGCCTCGAGAGGGCTGCTGGACCAAGGAATTCAAGGCGTATCTCGTGCATGGGACGCTGCCGGAGAAGGAGGAAGATGCGGAGCGTGTGGCCTGGAAGGCTGCGACATACTGCATCCAGGACGGTGAGCTGTACAGAAAGCGACCAAATGATGTTTCCTTGAGATGCATCTCCAGGGAGCAGGGGAGTGAGCTGCTGGTTGACATACACGATGGAGCCTGCGGGCATCACTCCTCGTCGCATACCCTGGCCGGCAAGGCATTCCGCAGAAGGTTCTACTGGCCCACGGCACTCAACGACGCGACCGAGTTGGTAAGGTCCTGCGAGGCCTGCCAATTCCAAGCCAACCAGATCCATCAGCCAACTCAGGGCCTCTAGACTATGCCGCTCTCGTGGCCATTCACGGTCTGGGGGCTGGATATGCTAGGCTCGTTCCTTTGAGCGCATGGGGGCTACCGCTACCTCTATGTCACCATCGACAAGTTCACCAAGTGGGCAGAGCTGGAGGCCGTCCGCACCATCCCGGCCGGGTCCACAGTTAAGTTCATCAAGGGCCTCGTGAGCTGGTTCAGGGTCCCTAACCACATCATCACCGACAACGGTTTGCACTTCACTAGCAATCTCTTCAAGACATATTGTGCTAACCTTGGAGCGCAGATTTGTTACGCTTCGGTGGCACACCCCAGGAGCAATGGCCAAGCCAAATGCGCCAACGCGGAGGTGCTGAGAGGCCTCAAGACCAGGACCTTCAAGAAGAAGCTCGAAGCATGCGGCAGGGGATGGCACGACGAGCTCCAGTCCGTGTTGTGGTCCATCCGGACCACCGCCACCAAGCCAAAAGGCGAGACCCCTTTCTTCCTCGTCTAGGGAGCAGAAGCGGTTCTCCCTCACGAGGTCAGGCCTTGCTCCGTGCGGGTCCTGGCATTTGATGAGATGCAGCAGGACGCCATGCGGGGGATGGACCTTGTGCTGGAGGAGGAACACCACCGTGAAGCCTCGCTCCGAGCGGCAAGATACCAGCAGGCGCTGCGATGGTACCACTGTCATAGCGTCCGTTCTAGGACGCTCGAGGTGATCTCGTCCTGAGGCGGGTGCTCTCCAAGGAAGAGTTGCACAAGCTCTCACCCATGTGGGAGGGCCCGTTTAGGATTGCCCGTGTCTCCAGGCCTGGCACCGCGCGCCTGGAGATGCAGGACGGGATCCCCATCCAGAACGCCTGGAACATCCAGCACCTCCGGAAGTTCTACCCATGAAGCAAGGCCTAGTGCCTGTGAAGGTCTCCGCTCGTGACACTTTCACGTAATAATGAGTGGGGTTGTACACGCCCCGGAGTCTCAGGAGTGTCGCCCTCGGGCCTTGGGGGCTCCCTCCCACGTCCTAGTGGTAGCACTTAGCTCCGCGCTGGTGAGAAGACTAGACTAGGTGCCGGACGCGGCTGTTCATTTGCTTCCTGAAGTTGGCTCGCCCCTTTGCCATTAATGAAATTTGGAGTTCTAGCATTTCTCGTTGGTTTGGTTGAACCCCCTCTTCTTTCTGATTCTTCCCTCGGTCCTTTGTTTCTTCGCCAGGGAGGGCGGCAGTTGCCCGGTGCTCTCCCTCGCACGCCCCGTGAGGTGGGATAGACAGGTAGTATGCGCGTGCGCACTTCCCTGGTCTCCGTGAGGTGTCCTCGTCTGAGCTTGTGATCGGCGCATCCCCCTTTTAGTCAGTGCCCCACGGGTACCACGACATGGTGCGTTTGGCCATAACCATCCCATACCTGAGGCTTTGCCCAAGAAAGGCTATGGATTTCTTAACAAAATTTTGCAGCTTCGCGATGTCACCCAAATGAACAGCGGGGAAGCCCCACCAGGTACCCAGAGACGCGCGCCCTCAAGAGGACAAAGTTGCCCCGGATGCATCGAGCTAAGTTATCCCCTCTACACCCGTATAAGGCATAGATCTCACAACACAACCCGGAAACAATAAACGCGCCATAAAAGCAACATAAGCACCACGGTTCATTACACACCCTCGCAGGGCCCCGAATTTGTTTCTGATAATGCAGGGCAAAGGGAAGGAGAGGACAAGCAAAAGCGGCTCCTACGACGAGCCTGCTCACGAGGGTCGGCCCCAGACTCAGCCAGAGCCTTCCTCACGCTTCACCGGGGCGCGACGGCGGGATGGCCCGCCACCATCCTCGAAGTGGTCCCGATGGTGTGGTGGCTGGTCGTAACCGCCGCTGCTGGAGCTTTCGCCGAAGGAGGAGCTGCCGTAGTTGGGAGAATCGCGGTCGCCGTTGAGGGGAAGGTCGCCTTTGTGCTCATCGCGACCATCGCCAAGGCCAAGCACCTCGCCATCGTCGTCGTCATCTTTAGGGCAGCATCCAGCACGGCGGCCGTCTTCCTCGAACACCCTCAAGAAGAGGGTCGCTGCGTCATCGTACTTGAAGTGGAGGGCGCACCGCCTGCCCAGGTCGTGCGCACGGCAAACATCTGCCAGCCGTGGGA
>NC_041384.1:305454287-305531930 GCF_002162155.2 Triticum dicoccoides
GCTACAGCAGCCGTCCGCCTGCAGCTAGAGGCCGCCTGGACATGAAGCCGCTAGCTCTCTGACAAAGAAGCACGGAATCTGGAGCCAGGTGACGGCCGGGTTCTCCGACCACACAACGAACTACGGCAGCACCTCCGCCGAGTGTAAGCGTGGTCGGGGAGGCCTGGCGACCACGGCGCGCCTCCCCTTGTTGACCGGACCGACACGGCCCAAGTGACTTCCACCGGGAGGAAAACGCCGCCTCGGATGCCCAGAGCGGTACCGAACCCCAAAGAGATCCGCCCTCTACCACAAGGAGCCGCAGCGGGGGTCAAGGCGTGCTTGCGAGGGCGACCACGCCCCCTCTTGGGCGGAGGAGAAGTGGGCCCCTCTTGGCGAGCCTTTCCCTTCTCCACGGCAGAGAACCTCTTCAATCGGCGCCATGGATGGCCCAGCTAGCAGTGAAGCAAGGAGGAAGGGGCAAGCGAAACGGGAAGAGATGGGCGACGGGGGATCCGCCCCCCTCCCCATTTATAGCGAGAGAAGCCCAACCGACGACCCCCACGATTGCAGGTAATGATGACTTTTCTGCATGCACCAGGGACTCGTCAAGTCGGGCAGTTGCCGAGGCAGCATGGGGAAGCGGAGACGCCCACGTCCCGTCAGTCGCCATGCGTCAATCAAGGCTGCAGGCGGTTGGGGCCTGCAGTGCTTCGCACTTGCCCCTTGGCTTCGCCTCAAAGGCAAGTCCGAGCGCGCCTTGGGCCCGGGGCTACTCTCGATGCTCTGGGAATGGCGGTCCCTAGACTTGCCTGCCTGCGGCCCACGGCGTGGCTCCTCTAGCGGCCTGGTACGGCCCATCTTCACCGGCAAACACTCAAGACCTTCGCAAGGCGGACAACACAAGACCTCATCAGGGGTAGTCTCACTAGGCTAGCTCGCGAGGAGCGGAGAGATCAAGGTGAGGGGCACCTCATAAGGTTCCCGTGACGTGAGCCATGATGACCAAGGCCAGGCGGGTGCGAGGCGGGCGCAGAGCACCAGTTGCCTCTTTGGTGTTAAAGGAGCTGGAGCAGGCGAGGAGTCCCGAGGAATCAGGCAAAGGTCTCAATATCAGTGCAACGAGACCAAGACCAGCAGGACGGCAGGACGGAGGTCATCGCGGAGCCCACGACGGCGTCACCACGAGAGCCTTTGGCAGGCGAAGACCACCTTTTGTCAAGATAGCTTGTACTAGCTGCCCCCTTCAAATTGGCCGTTGTGGGATCCCTTCCCGCCTAATATTTGGGAGGAGGACCAGGGCCTCTATAAATAGGATTAGCCACCACCAGGGACGGGGGATCAGATCCATTCCACCCTCATATGCACCATCTCACCGAGCTTAAGAACACCTCTCCTCAGGAGGCTATTCTTCCCTTGTACTTGTTCATCCTGAGCCTACAAGGCAATCCACCACACCACACTAGAGTAGGGTATTACACCACATCGGTGGCCCGAACTAGTATAAACTCCTGTGTCCCTTGTTCTTCGAGTTCGACGAGCTGAGCTTTGAGATCGTGGTGAGTGAGCGAGCTAGGGGGAAGGAGAGATATTCGTGCGCACCCCAGAGTTTGAACCTTAAGGGTTTTGCCAGAACCCGAAATCCGACAGCTGTTGGTTTGCATACGGGTGTTCTAACTAAAACTTTTGCTAGGCACATTTTCCCTTGGCTTCCTGGGGAAGTTGTCGGTTTTGCATACAGGTGTTCTAACTAAAATGTTTGCGATGAGTGTTTTATATTTGAAAACGTATTAAACTGCAGCTTGGGCACCATTAATGGAGAGGATGCGAGCAAGGCGGGCGGCCATGGAAGTCAAAGGGCTCGCTTCTCGGTGAGCCTGTGCGGCCTACAAATCGCACGTTTCCCGATGAGCCTCCGCATTGGAGTATAGCTCGCATGCCTCCCGTTTAGTCAGCACTCAAGCACATGTCCGCACGGCACCTCCTAGACATTAAAAGAGTGAGGCGTGGCGTCACGTGAATGGTTAATAGAATGCACACAATTTAAATTATACAAAATGTTTGAGATGTTATAGTGGCAGCTATTTGTTTAAAAATGCCTTTGTTGGATGTTATTCGAGTGCGCCTTCTCTCAAAATGGACACAAAAAATACCACAACATGTCGGGTGCCATTCCATTATAGCATGCCAAGTTTCATGAATTTCAGACGAGTTCTGGATTTAGTAGAATTTAAAAACAAAGTATCTCAACATTTTGTCGGCAATCAACAGTGCCCTGGTGTTTTAAATTCATTCCCATTTCTTGCATGGGACCTAAGCATGCACCCAAGGACACATATTTGATTTTTCAACCAATTTATATGCATTGGAGCATGTGCATGTAGTTCAAATTTGAATTATGCACATAAAATGCCTAGAAAACCCAGTTAGTGTATAAACATGTCCAAACGAACCACAAAAAATTCGAAAATTAAACACAACACTCCTGTTGTTCTATGTTGACACTAGACTTTTTTTTAAACAATAAGAGGCAACGGATATCGTTTCGTCCCCAAAGCTGGCACGTTCCCTACCGAAACCATCATGCCTGTTGTGAGAAGCTCTGGTTTGTGAGAAGCTTATACCCATCACGCTTGTTGCTGATGCCGCTCCATGATAGCATGCCAAGTTTCATGAATTTCAGACGAGTTTCGGATTTACTAGAATTTAAAACTAGGTATCTCAATGCTTGTGGCCGAGTGATGGTGGCAGGGTGTTTGACATTCATTCCAATTTCTTGCATGGGACCTAAGCATGCAACTAAGGACACATATTTGATTTTTCAACCAATTTATATGCACTAGAGCATGTGCATGTAGTTCAAATTTGAATTATGCACATAAAATGCCTAGAAAACCCAGTTGATGTATAAAAATGTCCAAACGAACCCCGAAAATTCCAAAATTAAACACAACACTCCTATCGTTCTATGTTGACACTAGAAATTTTTCGAAAGCAATAAGAGGCAACGAATATAGTTTCGTCCCCAAAGGTGGCTGATGTCGCTTGAAGCTATGTCTGTATTTCCCTAAAGAGGAAGGCATGATGCAGCACAGCGGTAGTAGGTATTTCCCTCAGATTTGAAACCAAGGTTATTGAACCAGTAGGAGAACCAAGCAACACAACATAAACAACTCCTGCACACAAATAACAAATACTAGCAACTCGAAGTGTTAAAGGGGTTGTCAATCCCTTTCGGGTAACACCGCCAGAAATTGGCACATGGACGTGAGAGAGTTGTAAATATTGATAGATCGAACGCCAAATAAAATAAATTGCAGCAAGGTATTTTTGTATTTTTGGTTTAATAGATTTGAAAATAAAAGGCAAATAAAATAGATCGCAAAGGCAAATAATACGAGAAAGACACCCAGGGGTCGTAGGTTTCACTAGTGGCTTCTCTCGAGAAAAATAACAAACGGTGGGTAAACGAATTACTATTGGGAAATTGATAGAACTTCAAATAATCATGACGATATCCAGGAAATGATCATTACATAGGCATCACGTCCAAGATTAGTAGACTGACTCCTGCCTGCATCTACTACTATTACTCCATGCATCGACCGCTATCTAGCATGCATCTAGTGTACTAAGTTCACGGAGAAACAGAGTAATGCCATAAGAATGATGACATGATCTAGACAAGATCTATCTATGTAGAGATAGACCCCATCGTATTATCCTTAGTAGCAACGATACATACGTGTTGGTTCCCCTTCTGTCACTGGGATCAAGCACCGTAAGATTGAACCCACTACAAAGCACATCTTCCCATTGCAAGATAAATAGATCAAGTTGGCCAAACAAAACCCAAATATTGGAGAAGAAATACGAGGCTATAAGCAATCGTGCATATAAGAGATCAAAGAAACTCAAATAACTTTCATGGATATAAAAAGATAGATCTGATCATAAACTCAAAGTTCATCTGATCCCAACAGACACACCACAAAAAGAGTTACATCATATGGATCTCCAAGAGACCTTTGAATTGAGAATCAAATGAGAGAGAGGAAGCCATCTAGCTACTAACAATGGACCCGAAGGTCTACAAAGAACTACTTACGCATCATCGGAGAGGCACCAATGGAAGTGGTGAACCCCTCCCTGATGGTGTCTAGATTGGATCTGCTGGTTCGGGACTCTGCGGCGGCTGGAATTGATTTTCGTTGACTCCCCCTGGGTTTCTGGAATATTGGGGTACTTATAGAGCAAAGAGGCGGTCCGGGGGGCACCAGAGGTGGGCACAACCCACCAGGGCGCACCTGGGCCTCCTAGCGCGCCCTGGTGGGTTGTGCTCCCCTCGGAGTACCCCCAGGCGCTGCCTTGTCCCATTGTGTGTCTTTTGGTCCATAGAAAATCTCCGTAAAGTTTCATTGCATTTGGACTCAGTTTGGTATTGATTTCCTGCGATGTAAAAAGCATGCAGAAAACAGCAACTGGCACTTGGCACTATGTCAATAGGTTAGTACCAAAAATGATATAAAATGACTATAAAATGATTGTAAAACATCCAAGATCGATAATATAATAGCATGGAACAATCAAAAACTATAGATACGCTACAGACGTATCAGCATCCCCAAGCTTAACTCCTGCTCATCCTCGAGTAGGTAAGTGATAAAAACAGAAGTTTTGATGTGGAATGTTGCCTAATCATTGATCCATTCATGAAACACACTCGCATATTAACTACACTCAATACTCAAGTATGATCATAGTGCCTCCTAGTTGGTGCTTTATAAGAGAAGATGGAGACTCAAATTCAAAATAAAACTCACACAAAGTAAAAGAAAAGGCCCTTCGTACAGGAAACTAGGGATTTGTAGAGGTGCTAGAGCTCAAAGAGAAAAACTAAGAGATAAAAATATATTGGGAAGTGTGTTTTTCCCACCAACGAAAACGACTTAGAGTTCCCAACACTTTCCATGCTAGATATATCATAGGCGGTTCCCATACAGAAAAAAAAGTTTATTCCTTTTTCCACCATACTTTCACTTGCCATGGCTAACCATATCCACGGGTGCCTTCCATACCAACTCTTTCCAAGGAATTTATTATTTGACAACATAAAGTAAATTCATTTTTCATTTCGGGACTGGGCGTACCTAATACATTTGCCTTACTCTCGTTCAATGACAAGTGAAGAAACACTCATTGTGAGAATAACACATCTATCACGGAAAATATTAGCCACCCCTCACCGCTCCATGAGCGGATCGAACACACAAAAGAGAAGTTTATTTTAAAAATTAGAGATGGCACTGATACGTCCATTTTGTATCATGTTTTCTTACTGTTATTTATGATGTTTTTATCCATAATAATGCTTTTTGGAGTAATTCTAATGCATTTTCTCTCGTAATATGCAGGGTATACAAAAAGAGGGAGAATTCCGGCTGCTGGAAATCTGGACCTAGAAAAGCTACGTCAGGCCACCTATTCTGCACAACTCCAAACAAGCTGAAACTTCACGGAGATTTTTCCTAGTGGGTTGTGCTCACCCAGGCCCACCTCCGGTGCCCATATTCTGGTATATAAGTCATTTTTACCTAGAAAAAAATGAGGACATGGCTTTCGGGACGGAGTGCCACCGTCTTGAGGCGGAACTTGGGCAGGAGCACTTTTGCCCTCCGGTGGAGCGATTCCGCCGGGGGAACTTCCCTCACGGAGGGGGAAATCATCGTCATCATCATCACCAACAACTCTACCATCTTGGGGAGGGCAATCTCCATCAACATCTTCAACAGCACCATCTCATCTCAAACCCTAGTTCATCTCTTGTGTTCAATCTTATTACCGAAACTATAGATTGGTGCTTGTGGGTGACTAGTAGTGTTGATTACATCTTGTAGTTGATTACTATATGGTTTATTTGGTGGAAGATTATATGTTCAAATCCAATATTCTATTTAATACCCTCTGATCTAGAGTATGATTATGATTTGTGAGTAGTTACTTTTGTTCTTGAGGTCACGGGAGAAATCATGTTCCAAGTAATCATGTGAACCTGATATGTGTTCCATATTTTGATAGTACGTATGTTATGATTCCCTGAGTGGTGTCATGTGAATGTCGACTACATGACACTTCACCATATTTGGGCCTAACGGAATGCATTTTGGAGTAGCAATTAGATGATGGGTTGCGAGAGTGACAGAAGATTAAACCCCAGTTTACGCGCTATTCCGTAAGGGACCAATTGGATCCAAAAGTTTAATGCTATGGTTAGAATTTATTCTTAATACTTTTCTCGTAGTTGCAGATGCTTGTGCGAGGGTTAATCATAAGTAGGAGGTTTGTTCGACTAAGAAAATCACCTAAGCACCAGTCCACCGACATATCAAATTATCAAAGTACCGAACACGAATTAAGCCAACGTGATGAAAGTGACTAGATGAAAATCCCGTGTACCCTCAAGAACGCTTTTCTTATCATAAGAGACCATTTTGGCATGTCCTTTTCCTCAAAAGGATTGGGCTACCTTGCTGCACTTTTGTTACTACTATCATTACTTGCCGGTTACAAATTATCTTGCTATCAAACTACTCTGTTACTTACAATTTCAGCACTTGCGGACATCACCTTGCTGGAAACCACTTGTCATTTCCTTCTGCTCCTCATTGGGTTCGACACTCTTATCGAGAAGAGATACAATTGA
The DNA here is from genome assembly GCF_002162155.2 of Triticum dicoccoides. Taxonomy (NCBI): domain Eukaryota; kingdom Viridiplantae; phylum Streptophyta; class Magnoliopsida; order Poales; family Poaceae; genus Triticum; species Triticum dicoccoides. Next base: position 305,460,970 of record NC_041384.1, read on the forward strand.
TCCCTATACTTGTGGGTCATCAAGGCTATTTTCTGGCGCCGTTGGGAGTGAAGCACCTTTGGTAAGTGGAATTTGGTAAGGAAATATTTATATAGTGCGTGGAAATTTATTGTCAGTTGTTAATATGGAAAGCAATCCTTTGAGGAGTTTGTTTGGGGTATCTTCACCTTGACCGGAACCACAATTAGCTACCCCTCAACCTACTGCACCTACTGAAAATATTGAATGTGAAATTCCTTCGGGTATGATAGAACAACTGCTAGCTAATCCTTATGCAGGAGATGGAACAAAATATCATGATATGCACTTGATATATGTAGGACAAATTTGTGGATTGTTCAAGCTTGCAGGTTTACCCGGAGATGAAGTTATGAAAAAGGTTTTCCCTTTATCTTTGCAGGGAAACGAATTGGCATGGTATAGGCTATGTGATGATATTGGATCTTGGAACTGGAATTGTTTGAAATTGGAGTTCCATCAAAAAAAATTATCCTATGCATCTAGTTCATCGTGATCGGAATTATATATATAATTTTTGGCCCCGTGAACGAGAAACTATTGCTCTAGCTTGGGGGAGGCTTAAGTCAATTTTACATTCATGCCCCAATCATGAGCTCTCAAGAGAAATTATTATCCAAAAGTTTTATGCTCGGCTTTCTCGTAATGATCAAACCATGCTTGATACTTCTTGTATTGGTTCTTTTATGAAGAAGACTACTGAATTCTGGTGGGATCTTTTGGAAAGAATTAAACGCAACTCTGAAGATTGGGAAATCGACGAAGGTAAAGAGTCAGGTATTAAACTTAAGTATGATTGTGTTAAATCTTTTATGGATACCGATGCTTTTCAAAAGTTTAGCACTAAATATGGACTTGACTCTGAGATAGTAGCCTCCTTTTGTGAATCATTTTCTACTCATGCTGATCAGAAGTGGTTTAAATATCACCCACCTATTAAATAAAAAGCTAAAGAACATGTTCCAGTTAAAGAAGAAACTATACTTTACAATATTGATCCAGTTGTTCCTTCTTCTTATATTGAGAAACCACCTTTCCCTGTTAGGATAAAGGAACATGCTAAAGTTTCAACTGTGGTCAGCAAAAGCTATATTGGAACACCTAAACCTGACGAACAAATTAAACTAGAACCTAGTATTGCTATGGTTAAAGATCTCTTGGAAGAAGATATGGATGGGCGTGTTATTTACTTTTGTGAAGAAGCTACTAGAATTGCCAAACCTGATAAAAAGGATAAACATAGAACTATTGTTGGCATGCCCGTTGTCTCAGTTAAGATAGGAGATCACTGTTATCATGATTTATGTGACGTAGGTGCTAGTGTGAGTGCTATTCCTTACAACTTATATCAAGAAATTATGAATGACATAGCACCTGCCGAGATAGAAGACATAGATTTTACTATTAAACTTGCTAATAGAGACACTATATCACCAACTAGGATTGTTAGAGATGTTGAAGTCTTGTGTGGGAAAATAAAATACCCTACTAATTTTCTTGTTCTTGGTTCCCCACAAGATGAATTCTGTCCCATTATCTTTGGTAGACCTTTCTTGAACACCGTTAATGCTAAAAGTGACGGTGAGAAGCAAACTGTCGGTGTTAGTTTTGGTGATGAGTCTCATGAGTTTAATTTTTCCAAGTTTAGTAGAAAGCTTCATGAAAATAATTGCCTAGTAAAGATGAATTAATTGGTCTTACTTCTATCGATGTGCCTCCTACTGATCCATTCAAACAATATTTGCTAGACCGTGAAAATGATTTACATATGCATGAAAGAAATGAAATAGATAAGATTTTCTTTGAACAACGTTCTCTGCTTAAACACAATTTTCCTATTGAAACTCTAGGAGGTCCTCCTCCACCTAAAGGTGATCCTGTGTTTAAATTAAAACAATTGACAGACACTTTGAAATATGCTTATCTTGATGAAAAGAAGATATATCCTATTATTATTAGTGCTAACCTTTCAGAACATCAAGAAGAAAGATTATTGAAAGTTCTAAGGAAGCACAGAGCTGCTATTGGATATACTCTTGATGATTTAAAGGGCATTAGTCCCACTCTATGTCAGCACAAAATTAATATGGAACCTGATGCTAAACCCGTTGTTGATCACCAACGTTGGTTAAATCCAAAAATGAAGGAAGTGGTAAGAACATAAATGTTAAAACTTCTGGAAGCAGGTATAATATATCCCATAGATGATAGTAGATGGGTAAGTCATGTTCATTGTGTTCCTAAGAAAGGAGGTATAACTGTTTTTCCTAATGATAAGAATGAACTTATTCCACAAAGAATTGTTACAGGCTATAGAATGGTAATTGACTTTAGAAAATTAAGCAAAGCAACTAGAAAAGATCATTACCCTCTGCCTTTTATTGATCAAATGCTTGAAAGATTATCTAAGCACACACATTTTTGCTTGCTTGATGGATATTCTAGTTTTTCACAAATACTTGTTTCTCAACCTGATCAAGAAAATACCACTATTACTTGTCCCAGACTTATTCGATGGGTTCTCTTGTTACAAGAATTTGATTCACATATCGATAGAAAAGGAGCTGAGAACCCCGTAGCTAATAACTTGTCTAGGCTTAAAAATGTGCCTGATGACCCACTACCTATTGACGATAGTTTTCTTGATGAGCAGTTAGCTGCAATAAATGTTGCTCATAGTACTCCTTGGTATGCTGACTATGCTAATTACATTGTTGCTAAATATTTACCACCTAGCTTTACGTATCAACAAAAGAAAAAATTCTTCTATGATTTAAGACATTACTTTTGGGATGACCCACATCTTTATAAAGAATGAGTAGATGGTATTATTAGACGTTGTGTACCTGAGCATGAACAGGGACAAATCTTATGGAAATGTCACTCCAAAGCTTATGGAGGGCATCATGCTGGAGATAGAACTGCTCACAAGGTATTGCAATCTGGATTTTATTGGCCTACTCTCTTCAAGGATGCCCGTAAGTTTGTCTTATCTTGTGATGAATGTCCAACAATAGGTAATATCAGTAAGCATCAAGAAATGCCTATGAATTATTCACTTGCTGTTGAACCATTTGATGTTTGGGGATTTGATTACATGGGACCTTTTCCTTCCTCTAATGGCTATACACATATTTTGGTTGTTGTTGATTATGTTACTAAATGGGTAGAAGCTATTCCAACCAGTAGTGCTGATCACAACACCTCTACTAAAATCCTTAAGGAAGTTATTTTCCCAAGGTTCGGAGTCCCTAGATATGTGATGGTGGTTCACACTTTATTCATAGTGCTTTCCATAAAATGCTTGCCAAGTATGATGTTAACCATAGAATTGCATCACCTTATCATCCTCGGTCTAGTGGTCAAGTTGAACTTAGCAATAGAGAAATAAAATTAATTTTGCAAAAGACTGTGAATAGGTCCAGGAAGAATTGGTCTAAGAAATTAGATGATGCACTTTGGGCTTATAGAACAGCATATAAAAATCCTATGGGTATGTCTCCTTATAAAATGGTTAATGGAAAAGCTTGTCACTTGCCTCTTGAGTTAGAACATAAAGCATATTGGGCCATCAAAGAGCTCAACTATGATTTCAAACTTCCTGGTGAAAAGAGGTTATTTGATATTAGCTCATTAGATGAATGGAGGACCCAAGCTTATGAAAATGAAAAATTATTCTAGGAAAAAATTAAAAGATGGCATGACAAAAGAATCCAAAAGCACGAGTTTAAAGTCGGAGAATATGTTCTTTTGTACAACTCTCGTTTCAGATTCTTTGCAGGAAAACTCCTCTCAAAATGGGAAGGCACCTACGTTATCGAGGAGGTTTATCGGTCTGGAGCCATCAAAATAAATAATGCCCAAGGTACTAACCCGAAGTTTGTCAATGGGCAACGAATAAAACAATATATCTCAGGTACGCCCATTAATGTTGAAAGTAATATTATCCAAACTATGACACCGGAAGAACACATAAAAGAGTCCTTCCGGAACACTCCAGAATCGTGAAAATAAAGAGGTATGTGATACGGTAGGTAAACCGACTCCAAAAAATCCGCAAAAATATTTTTTGTCATTTTTGGAATATTTAGAAAAAGAGGAAAATAAGAAACTTCCAGGGGGCGTACCCTGGTGGGCACAAGACACCAGGGCGCGCTAGGCTTGCCTGGTGTGCCCAGGTGGGTTGTGCCCACCTGGGACACCTTCCGAACTCCGTTTTTCTTCCGTTTGCTTTTCCACCAAGATAAAAAAAATCTATATATACTTCCTGAACCTGCTGGACACCGTATCGCGGAGAAATCCCATGTTCTCTTTTCTTGTTGTTTTCTGTCAGATCTGTTGAGTCAGGCATCATGTCTTCTTCGTCCTCCAACAACATGGAAGAGGATGCTTGGTTGAAAAAGATCGAGCTGAAGAGAGAAGAGCCCGTGGAAGCCGTCAGAGGAGATGAGAGCAAGGAGGTTACCATAAATCACCCTCCGATCTTCGAACAAGCACTGCCAACTGAGGAAGAAGAGCAAGATATCCTTAAACCGTACCTTGTTCACCTTACTCCTACCGAGATTCAAGCCTTTCGCGTCATTGAAATAGTTTGCATACAAAATAAGTATCTCACTCGTGAAAATATTCTACATCAAGAGCATATCATCCACCTCCGGAGCGTCATCCGTCGATTGGAGAATCTCTTGATCCTTAAGGATAGGATCGCTTCATCACCACCACCACCATCTTCACCACCAAAATAGAATTGAGTATCGGGTATGAGCACTCCCCTTGGCTTTCGCCAAGCTTGGGGGAGGTGCCCCGGTATCGTATCATCCCACTATCTTTTTGCTTTTACTTATTTTAGTTCAATCTTTTGCTTTAGATGAATAAAAGTTTAGTTTGATCCTTTCATTTCGAGAGTTTTCTTAGTGGTCTATCCTTGTAATCGTGTGCAAGATATATAATAAAGTTTAGTTTGAGTTTTTTGCTTTCTTTACTTTCATGTTGCAACTAAAAGAAAGGAAATAAATGAAAGAAGGTAAATAAATGAAAGGAAGGAAATAAATGAAAAAGATCATATACTAATCTTATGGTATGTGATGACACCACATAAGAAAAAGTATAAGTAGACAATTTTATTAGAGATTGACAAACATAGCATTAGTCAATGATGCAACTCTTGAAAGAATTAATAAGGGAAGAGAATATTCACATATAAATATACCATCCTAGAAATCTTTTGTGATTGTGAGCACTCGTCAAAATATTATATACCAAAATTGTTGACGTTGGACAAGGAAGACAACTTAATGGTTTATGTTTGTTTATATTCACATAGAAGTCGTATTTTCATGGATCCTTTAACATGTTGGTGTCTACTACACAACCTTCTTCTTGTAGACGTTGTTGGGCCTCCAAATGCAGAGGTTTGTAGGACAGTAGCAAATTTCCCTCAAGTGGATGACCTAAGGTTTATCAATCCATGGGAGGCGTAGGATGAAGATGGTCTCTCTCAAACAACCCTGCAACCAAATAACAAAGAGTCTCTTGTGTCCCCAACACACCCAATACAATGGTAAATTGTATAGGTGCACTAGTTCGGCGAAGAGATGGTGATACAAGTGCAATATGGATTGTAGATATAGGTTTTTGTAATCTGAAAATATAAAAACAGCAAAGTAACTAATGATAAAAGTGAGCACAAACGGTATCGCAATGCATTGAAACAAGGCCTAGGGTTCATACTTTCCCTAGTGCAAGTTCTCTCAACAATAATACCATAATTGGATCATATAACAATCCCTCAACATGCAACAAAGAGTCACTCCAAAGTCACTAATAGCAGAGAACAAACAAAGAGATTATTGTAGGGTACAAAACCACCTCAGAGTTATTCTTTCTGAACGATCTATTCAAGAGTCCGTAGTAAAATAACATGAAGCTATTCTTTCCGTTCGATCTATCCTAGAGTTCGTACTAGAATAACACCTTAAGACACAAATCAACCAAAACCCTAATGTCACCTAGATACTCCAATGTCACCTCAAGTATCCATGGGTATGATTATACGATATGCATCACACAATCTCAGATTCATCTATTCAACCAACACAAAGAACTTCAAAGAGTGCCCCAATGATTCTACCAGAGAGTCAAGACGAAAACGTGTGCCAACCCCTATGCATAAGTTCACGAGGTCACGAAACTCGCAAGTTGATCACCAAAACATACGTTAAGTGGATCACGTGAATATCCCATTGTCACCACAGATAAGCACATTCAAGACATACATCAAGTGTTCTCAAATCCTTGAAGACTCAATCCGATAAGATAACTTCAAAGGGAAAACTCAATTCATTACAAGAGAATATAGGGGAAGAAACATCATAAGATCCAACTATAATTGCAAAGCTCGTGATACATCAAGATCATGCGAATCAAGAACACGAGAGAGAGAGAGAGAGAGAGAGAGAGAGAGAGATCAAACACATAGCTACTGGTACATACCCTTAGCCCCAAGGGTGAACTACTCCCTCCTCGTCATGGAGAGCGCCAGGATGATGAAGATGGTCACCGGTGATGGATTCCCCCTCCGGTAGGGTGCCAGAACAGGGTCCCGATTGTTTTTTGGTGGCTACAGAGGCTTGCGGCGGCGGAACTCCTGATCTAGGTTTCTTTTTGGGGGTTTCTGTATTTATAGGAATTTTTGGCGTCGGTCTCATGTCAGGGGGGTCTCCGAGTCATCCAGGAGATAGGGGGCGAGCCTAGGGGGTAGGGCGCACACTCCACTGTAAGTGCATCTAGTGCCACCCCTAGTTGGTTTTGGAGTATTGACGACAAACCTAGTTGAGGGACTAATGTGTTTGTGAGAATTGCAGGATAACACAGATAGAAGTCCCTCATTGATTCAGTTTTCCTACCAGAGATGACCCCTAAAAATGTATGAAGACATTGAAGTCAGAGGTGGTATGTGAAGACATTCACATTGAAGACTATGATAAGAGAAGACATCGCGTGAAGACTATGGAGCGCGAAGACTTAGCAGTTTCGTCGTACTGTGTTTTTCTTTGTTGAGTCATAGGAACCACCGTACTGTTAAGTGGGGTCCAAGAGAACCGGTCAGAATGACTGAAGTGATGCTTAACCAAAATCCTATGTCTTCGAGTGAAGACTATGAGAGCAAATCTTGTCCAGAGTTGGATAAGTCAGCTTTGCTTGTAGTCCAAGTAAAGTTGTCGTGTGTGTTTGAAATCTGGCCATTGGAACAGGTGTAAGTTCCTTAGTGACCAAGGGTCATTTCGGACAAACCAGGCCGGGTTGCCCAGTGGCTATAAATAGCCCACCCCCTACAACCATAAACGGTTGGCTGCTCAGAGTTAGAGTACGGCTTTTGTCGTTTGAGAGCAACCCACCTCGAAGCCTTTGAGAGAGAATTCCTTGCGAGGATAAAGCCCTAAACACCCAGATCCAAAGAGTGTTAGGCATCACTTAAGTCTTCCTGTCTGTGTGATCTGAAGACTTATTACACTTGAGGACTGTGAATCCTCTAGCCGGTTAGGCGTCGCGTTCTAAGCATCCAAGAGTCATTGTGGATCGCCGGTGAACGAAGTCTGTGAAGGTTTGGAAGTATACCTTGAAGACTTACCAGAGTGATTGGGCGAGGCCTGTGTGACCTTAGCTCAAGGGGAATACGGTGAGGATTGAGTGTCCTGAGCTGCGTGTTCAGGACTGGGTGTCCGGGACTGTGTGTCCTCAAGTTTAAATACCTAGCCGCCCTAACCAGACGTACAACTGTCACAACAGTTCGAACTGGTCTACCAAATCTTTGTCTTCACCAAGCTCACTGGTTCTATCCTTCCCATGTCTTTATTTACAGTTGGTCCTTGTGAAGTCATTGCCTATTTGCATTGTCCATTTGTCTTCATTGTGTGACTGTTTGTTCAGATTGGTTTCATATTATCTTCCATCCTGATCCATACTGCCTAGCTGATGTTAGTCTTTGTGCTTTCACTTCATTGAATACTTGACTATGGCTTGTCTAGGGTAGTCTACCTTCCGCTGCATGGTTATAGGTTCATTTCTATCGTTTGTCTTCAAAACTCCCATGTATTGAAGACTTTCATAAAAATCGCCTATTCACCCCCCTCTAGTCGATATAACGCACTTTCAATTGGTATCAGAGCAAGGTACTCCCTTGTTCTTTGTGATTCGGTTTAACCACCTGGAGTTTTAGCTATGTCAACTGCAGGGATAATTAAAGTCTCCGCTGCATGCCCCGTCTTCGATGGAACTGAATATCTCTACTGGAAGAATAAGATGCGCATGCATCTTGAAGCCATTGATGTCGACCTATGGTATGTCGTCAAGAATGGTGTTCCCAAGGCTGGTGAAGGTGTCACCACTGCTGATGTCAAGAAGTTCGTTCAACTGGACTCCACTGCCAGGAACATCATCTGTGGGCATCTGACCAGAGGACAGTATGGCCGCGTGAGTGCTTTGGAAATATCTAAGCTAGTCTGGGACTGGCTCTCCAAGGTCAATGAAGGCATCTCAACCCAGAGAGATCAGAGAATCAGTGTCCTTCGCAACCTCTTCAACCGCTTCAAGAGAAATGACAATGAGAATGTCCAGCTCACGTTTGATCGACTCACTGACATCACAAATGAGCTTCAAGCTCTGAGCGCCACTGAGATCACCAAGCATGAAGTCGTCAAGACACTCCTAAGATCACTTGATAGCTCATTTGACACCCTAGCCCTGATGATTCAAGAACGTCCTGACTTCAAGACACTCGATCCGTCTGACATACTTGAGAGGCTCAACACACACGAGTTTCAGCTTTCTGAGAAAAGAGACATCTACGGTCCCAACTATGGGCGAACTCGTGCCTTGAAGGCAAAAGCTGTCTCCTCATCTCAAGAAGAATCTGACAGTAGTTCGGATGATCCTGAAGACATTGGAAAGGAGCTTGCTATGCTTGTGAAGAAGTTCCAAAAATTCACCAAGAAGAAAGGCTTCAGAAAGTCTTCACGATCAAGCTCAAGGAATGATGAAGCTTCTGCTCATGACTACAAGAAGAGAACATGCCACAAGTGCAAGAAACCTGGCCACTACATCTCTGAGTGTCCGCAGTGGGACAATGAGAACAACAAGAAGAAGAAGAGCCAGGAGTATGACTCTGATGACAAGAAGAAGAAGAAATACTCAAAGTCGTCTTCCAAGTCTTCCTCAAAGTCATCATGACACAAGAAGAGCTCATATGGCAAGGCACGTGCGTTTGTTGGCAAGGAAATGGATTCAGAGGAGGAGTCCTCTTCTGAGGAGGCGGAGGTGGAGTCTGAGGAGGAGTCCGATTCTGGCGTTGTGAGTCTCGCTAAACCATACGTTGCCAAGTCCATCTTCAACACTGAAGACAATGACTTCATCACCGACACCGATGCAAATGACAAGGACTACTCCGCTCCTACCTACTGCTTCATGGCACGCGGTGCCAAGGTAAACACACGCACTACTCACTATCAAACATCTAGTGAAGATGACTCTGATTGTGGTTCCAAACCCAGCTACAAAACACTTGCTAAAATTGCAACTGAACAACAGAAAGCTATGGAACATATTCAAAAACTGTTAGACAAAAGCGATGATCTGTTAGACGCTGAAATGACTCGATCTCAGTCCTTAATTGAAGACATAAAAAATCTTCACGTTAAGTATGAGGAACTTGAAAGTCGTCATGAAACGCTCTCAACAACTCATGAAAAGCTTTCCTATGATTATCTTCAAAGGAAGCAGGATCTTGAGAAATTGAGAGCGGCTCATGAAGATCTTCAAAAGGAAAACGAGTCACTTCGTGCCGAACAGATCAGTTCAGCTCAGGAAGGATTTGAACCACCATGTCTTTAATGCATCGAGCGTGACAACACTACTTCTGTTGCTGGGTGTTCTACTGCTGCTACTATTGCAATATCTTCAACTGTTGATGTGGTAACTAACCCCTCTGATGAGGATACCACTGCTATTGCTGATGAGCATGCTAGGTTGAAGACATTGCTTGAAACAGGGATGTACAAAAGTCTCAAAGGGCATCAGACACTATGTGATGTCCTCAAAAGGCAGATCCTGAACCGAAACCCTAGGAAAGAGGGTGTTGGGTTCGAAAGGAAAATGAATGCTGATGGCTCTTACTGGAAACCTGAGCAGTACCCCAAAACCACATGGGTTGCTGCAAAGGAACCTTCAGCGGATCCATCCACCCTATCTGGCTTCACTTGTGCTAATCCCATTGTTATTGATGAATCCTTTGATGCAAACTATAAACTGTTTAAGAATCAGAATGGTGAAGTGTTTGCCAGGTATATTGGTAGTAACTGCAGGAATGGGCCGCCTATGAAGAAAGTCTGGGTGCCAAAAGGTGTTTGGAGAATCTTCCTGTGAATGTCGTCATGACACCACAAGTGAAGAAGACAAACCCCAGACTACAGGCTTCATATGGTCCAAAGGCTTCATACAGACAAATGACTCACCTGAGTCGCACTAACGCAAATGTTTTGCAGGGAAACCTTACTCAGGCCTATGAATATGAGCGCGTTTCATCAAACCGCCATGTTCATAAGACCAAAAACTATTCTACTTATCCTTATGAGTACTATTGTCCACCTGCAAGACTTTTTGCTAGGGCTCCAAAGCCAAAGTTCTCAGATGCTGCACTTAGAATCATTGCTTCGAAGCCACCCTTGAAGATGTGGGTGGCTAAGAAAGCTTAACTCTCTTTTTGCAGGGAAAGGTCTCCAGCCGAAAACCAAAATCGTCTGAAGCTATTGCTGGGGACCTTAAACATCTTGTAGGGCGCAAGATCAAATGCCCAAATGGTCTTATTATGTATTTTGTTCCTGAGTCGCTTGCTACTTGCCCCATCAGTCCTAACCTTGATCTAAGCTTTCATAATCCACTTGCTCGTCAAATGTTTATGCTTCACAATTCTCTTCATGAAGCCTATCCCCCTAACTGCACTGTAGGGTACAACACCAGCTGCTTCAAAATGGATTATTGATAGTGGGTGTACTAATCACATGACTGGCAAGAGAAGTCTTCTCATGGACTCAACCTTACGTCCATCTGACAAAAGTCACATCACATTTGCTGACACTGGTAAAAGCAAGGTATTGGGTCTAGGTAGAGTTGCAATCTCAAGGGATCAACACATGGATAAAGTCATGCTTGTTGAATCCCTTGGTTTCAACTTAATGTCTGTCTCAATGCTTTGCGATTTAAACATGATTGTGATGTTTGGAAAATATCGTTGCCTTGTTCTAATGGAATCTGACAAGTCTCTAGTGTTTGAAGGGTATCGGAAAGATGATTTGTACGTGGTAGATTTCTCAGCAGGACCACAACTTGTCGTATGTCTTCTAGCAAAAGCTTCTGAATGTTGGCTCTGGCATCGGAGGCTAGGGCATGCTGGCATGAGGAACCTCCACACCCTTGCAAGGAAGATGCATGTCATAGGCATCGAGGGCGTCAAGTTCAAGAAGGATCACTTATGCGGTGCCTGTGAAGCAGGAAAGATGATGAGGGCCAAGCATCCCTCGAGGACAATCATGACAACGACTCAACCCTTCGAACTGCTCCACATGGACCTTTTTGGTCCCACTCATTACTCAACTCTTACTACTACTGCTTGTCTCTATGGCTTTGTCATTGTTGATGATTCTTCAAGATATACTTGGGTGCATATAATCCTCTACAAGACTGAAGTGCAGGATGTCTTCAGACGCTTCACCAATCGAGCCATGAACAACTATGGCGTCAAGATCAAGCACATCAGAAGTGACAATGGCACTGAATTCAAGAACACTGGTCTAGACACTTATCTTGATACTTTGGGCATTACACATGAATTCTCAGCTCCGTACACACCGCAGCAGAATGGCGTCGTGGAACGCAAGAACAGAACACTTATTGAGATGGCCCGGACGATGCTTGATGAATACAAGACTCCAAGAAAGTTCTGGCCTGAAGCCATTGATACTGCATGCCATATCATCAACCATGTTTATCTTCACAAGCTTCTCAACAAGACATCCTATGAGCTCCTTACTGGCAAGAAGCCAAATGTCAGTTACTTCAGAGTATTTGGTGCCAGGTGCTGGATCAAGGTTCCACATCACACTTCAAAATTTGCACCAAAAGCACATGAAGGTTTTATGCTTGGATATGGAAAGGATTCACACTCCTACAGAGTCTTCAACCTTTTTCACTATAAAGTGGTTGAAACAGTGGATGTGCGGTTCGATGAGACTAACGGCTCACAAAGAGAGCACCTGCCAAACGTGCTAGATGAAGTTCCATCCAGTGAATCAATCAAACTTATGGGAACTGGAGAAATCATACCATCTGAATCTCAGCCTGAAGAGGAACTTATCATCTCCGCACCTGATCAAACTGAAGACAATGCTCAGCCTGAAGACAATCCTTCTAACGATGACAATGATCAGCAAGAGCAAAATCTTCGTCCTGTACATCCTCGTGTTGCAAATGAAGTACAGATTGAGAGAATAATTGATAGCATCAATGCACCAGGTCCACTCACTCGTTCGAGGGAAACACAGCTAGCAAATTTCTGTGGGCACTTCACATTCATCTCAATATCTGAATCCAAGAAAGTTGAAGAAGCCTTCATGGAACCTGAATGGATTCAAGCTATGCAAGAAGAGCTTCACCAGTTTGAGCTGAATAATGTATGGGAACTGGTTAAGCGTCCTGATCCTCGCAAGCACAATATAATAGGCACCAAATGGATATATCGCAACAAGCAAGATGAGCATGGTCAAGTTGTTAGAAACAAAGCTCGTCTCATTGCTCAAGGGTACACTCAAGTTGAAGGGATTGACTTCGATCAAACATTTGCTCCTATGGCTAGACTTGAAGCCATACGCATACTTCTGGCCTATGCAAATCACCATAACATTCTTCTGTATCAAATGGATGTGAAGAGCGATTTTCTCAATGGCATGATTGAAGAAGAAGTGTATGTTGCACAACCGCCTGGCTTTGAAGATCCAAAACATCCTGACATGGTGTACAAGCTCAACAAGGCACTGTATGGCCTCAAACAAGCCCCTCGGGCTTGGTATGACACACTCTAAGACTTCCTGAAGAGCAAAGGCTTCAAACCTGGTTCCCTCGACCCCACTCTCTTCACGAAGACATATGATGGTGAACTGTTTGTGTGCCAAATATATGTGGATGACATTATCTTCGGCTCCACCAATCAGAAATACAGTGAAGAGTTTGGATATATGATGGAAGAGCAATATCAGATGTCCATGATGGGTGAGCTGAAGTTCTTCCTTGGTCTTCAAATACGTCAGCAACGCAACGGCATCTTCATATCTTAAGAGAAGTACCTCAAAGATTGCCTAAAGAAATTTGGGATGCAAGACTGCAAAGGCTCCACGACGCCAATGCCAGCCAAACATCATCTGGGTCCCGACGACAATGGTAAAGAGTTCGATCAAAAGGTATACCGCTCCATGATTGGTTCTTTACTTTATCTATGTGTATCTAGGCCAGATATTATGCTTAGTGTTTGCATGTGTGCTCGATTCCAAGTGGCACCAAAGGAATCGCATCACTTAGCTGTGAAGCGAATTCTTCGATATTTGGCTTACACCCCAACATTAGGATTATGGTATCCAAAGGGCTCAGACTTTGATCTGGTTGGATTCTCGGATGCTGATTATGCTGGTGACAAGGTGGATCGCAAGTCTACATCAGGCACATGTCATTTTCTTGGACGATCACTTGTATGTTGGTCTTCAAAGAAGCAGAACTGTGTATCTCTCTCCACTGCTGAATCTGAATACATTGCTGCTGGATCTTGCTGCGCTCAGCTTCTATGGATGAAGCAAACACTCAAAGACTATGGCATTCATCTGAAGCAAGTGCCACTCTATTGCGACAACGAAAGCGCCATCAAGATTGCCAACAACCCAGTTCAGCACTCGAAGACAAAGCACATTGAAATTCGTCATCACTTTCTCAAAGATCATGTTGTGAAGGAAGATACTGATATCATACACGTCAACACTGAAGAGCAATTGGCAGATATATTCACCGAGCCCTTGGATGAGAAGAGGTTTTGCAAGTTACGGTGTGAGCTAAATATCTTGGAATCCTCAAATGTCCTGTGATCAGGCACACATCCTAACACTTATGCATATTGATGACTTAGATGTACAACACACGAAGTAAAGTATATCTTCGATCAATGAAGACTTACATTCTAAGTGTGAATACATTAATGTGGAATTTGACTTCGGAGCGCCATGATAATTGTGCACCGTGTCTGGGTCTAATACTTCCTATACGATGGGTAACACCACCACCAAAATTTTCTGTTTGAAGTGTTTCACTCATGGTGTTACGTTTGGTATGTCTTCACATTTGGTTTGGCTTCAATCTCAACTTGTCTTCATGATTATCTTCACTATGTTGATTTGATTGTCTTTCTCATATATATATACCAGTGTTCTGTCCTCTACAGCATTCACTTATAGCTATGTCTTCTTGTTGAATCTTTTGAACTAAGTGAATGTGATCGGACCCTAACCTCTCTATGCTTTCTATCTCAAACTCTATATCTCCAAATCATATGCATTCTATTGAAACTGTCGAATATCTTCTCTGCATCCTTGTCAGCAGAAGATACAGAGAAAAACATTAAGTCTGTTTTCAATGCTAAATCCTTTCACCTGAAACCCGGAGAAGTGGGAACGACCACCCGGCAATCCAGGCGTGCGTGGGAACGGGGAACAACCTCCGATATGTTGCATGATAGCCATGTGCCCTTCAGATGTGAATCGCCAGGGGCACCTGTGTAATAACACTGTGCCGTCCCTGTCCCTATAAATACACGCCTCACCATAGTCATTATCCATTCTTCCACTCTCGCACAAACCCTAGTGCCACTGCTAGCCCTCGACGACACCGGCGACGAAACGCTTAGCTGTCGCAACCTCACTGACGCCGTCTTCACGCCGGCCGCGGACATCGTCTTCTCCGCCGTCGCCATAGGTGTCCTCCGTCGCCAAGTTAGGGCATGGACGATCGAACTGCTCGACCTCCTCTCCCACTCCGTCTAGCAGTTCTTCATGTGGTAAATAAAACTTCCTTTTTACGGCTCCTTTGATCCTATAGATTCATCATTTTCTACCACAAGCAGTTTCTCTTCACACAAGTTGGATCTATTTCATACTGCATCTCATAATATGCCTAGTATGTTCACTTATGCTTCACAAAGTAGTTAGATTCCTCACTTGTACTTATTCGTGGATTCATACAAATCTGGAACCAACTCTCTATCTATGAGTGAATATCTTCGCACTATGAGGTCAATGTCTTCTAAACTGATTTATCTTCAAAATCTTCTGAGAATGTATATGACCTCTTCCCCTTCCCTCGCACCTTAATGCTGTCACAGGTACATGTCCGTGGGAGAATCCCTTGGTTCTCATAGTCTGCATTCATTTGCAGAATTCTTACAGCATCATATAAATTCTCCTGAAGCCAGTTCCTGTTTGACCCGCAGGCGGAAGCCTTTGAAACCTTTGAACGTGTTGAAGCCATTCAGTTTGAAGTTCATGGCTACAGAGAAATCTACAAGGAAGGGAGGTAGACAGCGCCATGGAAACACTGCTAAGGACCTGCCACCGGATCTCTATGAGCTATACAAGTCAGATCCAGAAGAAACCTATGGAGAACGCAAGAACCGAATCCAATGGATTCGAAGACATTGGGCAGAGGAATGGTTCAAGTACAGATTCGTCACTGACGAATATGCTGAGAAGAATGCCATCAAGGGCCCATGGGAAGATATCATATACAAAGGTCTTCAGCCCAAATCACAGTCCGAAGCTATTGCTCAAAGCTTTTACCCCTGCATGCTTCGTGGACCTCAGCCTGCTAATGCCGACCCATCCTCTTTGTTATGGTGTCGCGAAGACAATATCTTCAAGCGCAACTATCAGTTTGCACAGAACTCTGCCAAGGAAAACAAGAAGTCATTGGGATTAGACTTCAACCCAGGCCCCTCTGCACCACGTGCTGAAGGCACACGAGAAGCTGAACCCAATCTGGTTGGGCCCTTCTACAACCTAGAAGGTCTCATCACTCATATTATGGTTCAAGGGGCAGTCGTGGATCAACTTGCAGATGATGCTGAATCTGATGAAGCGCCTGCACCGCCGAAGCCAAAGAAACTGAAGAAGCCTAAAGCTTCAAAGCCTGCTCCTGCACCAAAGTTCTTACAGGTGAAGCCTCTAGCCACTGCACCTCTTGAACACAGTGTGCAGTCTGAAGATTTGTCACGCATCTCCAAGCCCTCGAGAGTAAAGATGCCCTTGCAGCCCACCAGCCAAGAACTGACTGCTGCTGCTATTCTGCGCAATGACGCCATTGATCTGTCCAGCGATGAAGATCTTGTAGATGACGCTCTTGAGCAACTGATCAAGAGCAAGGAAGAAGCAGAGATCTTCAATGATTTGCCTCTCTTTGATGTGGCAATCATCCATAACTTCATTGATGAGTGGTTTGACACGCCCAACCTCAGCTTTGAAGATCCGCAACTTCCAATTGGCCCCAGTGTCACCTTCACTGGCGCCATTGCTTCTAAGCTAGCTCTAGCTCAGCGCATCGTTGAACTGAATCAAAAGATCGACTATGAGAAAGCTCAGTTCAAGAAGCACATGGCCAAGCTCAGCGTGCAAGATGTGAAAAACTTCAAGATTATGCTGCACGAGCTCAAGGAAGCCTTTCTCAAGAAACGTGAAGAAGCTAAAGGTTCTCGTGAGCGCATGAAGAGCCTGGCTGACAAGTGTGTGCAAGCCTACAATGAGGCTAAGAAGCGCAAGGCTCTTGGTCGTCCTGGCATCGACCCAAGAATGGCTGCAAAGAAGAAGAAGCCATCAACAGACCAATCTGCACCTTCAAGGCGGGAAGAGCCACGCATAGTCTTTCCAAGCAGCATGACTGGCTCGAAGCCAAAGGTCCGGTCAACCGCTTCAGAACTGAAGAAGACGAGGACTACCGAGGCTGAAGCTAGAAAGAGGGAAAATCCTGATGCTTCTGATGTCGCTCCCTCCAAGAAGAAGTGCAGAACCAAGAAAGATCGGGATGCTCCCACAGAGCCCCTTGTTGTAGAACCCATCTCTATTGCTCGCCCTGATTTCTCGCATCAAGAACGATGGATAGTAGCTCATGAGCCTGCTTCCACAAAGGCTCCTGAAGCTGAAGACATTCCAGCAGTTGACCCCACCGCTGCTGAAGACATTGGTCACCATGACAATGTTGAAGATGATGAAGTCCTTCCTCAGATCGAGCACCAACTGGTATCATCGCTTGTGCTCACGCACAGCAAACTCATCAGCATTGGTCGTCCTCTAACGCCAACTGCTCAGGATGCATCATGGGCTGATGAAAGAACATGCGGTGCCCCCATGTTTGGTTTTGGTAATTGATGACAATCTCTATGGACTAATGGTTGCCTTGAGTTATATTTGAAGGTTTTTGTCCATAGGCTTTTCTTGGAGTACATGTGTTGGTTTCAAGGAGAGTTTGTGTCGACCAAGGTGCTATTCAAGGAATTACCTAAAGATTGTTCTTGTGAGAGGTTGATCAAGACTAAGTCAAAGAGTGAATCAAGTTGACCGACCCACAAAGCGTAGAAGATGTACCGAGAGGGATCAAGTGATCTCATGGTATGGTAAGCATTGTCAATTACGCTTCGTGTACTAACCCATGGTCTTCGTGAGGATTCTTTGTGGGGTTAGGTTGCGGTGTGCAAGTTCAAGTGGAGCATCACGAAGAGATCAAATGCTTGAAGCTTGCCGTCCTTTGTGGTGACAATGGACTTGTGAAGATGTGCGAAAGAGTGGCTCACCCATAGTGGAGTATGGGGGAGCAATCAAGTAGTCTTCATCAAGTCAACCCAATCAAGAAAGGTGGTCCAACTTGAGGGAGTCAAGATCGTCTTCATCTAGCTCAAGTGGACCATGTGCAAGGCAAAGGTTTGCCCTTGATAGGTTTTCTATTTTACCGGTCTCATGATGGTAGTTGGGAGACTGGGTTATAGGATCGATTGCCGTACTATCAAGGGGGGCTCTTGATGAGTAGCTTGATCATATCGTTCGCTGAGAGCTCAAACCATTGCATCCTTGCATCATCTTTCTTGGTTCTTGTTTGGTTCTCTTTGAGAGTTTTAGAGCTTTTGGTCATCTTGATGACAAGCTTGAGTTCATCGAAAACGGAGTTCGCTTGCATACTCTATGATGTTTTCGTTGTTGGAGGTTTTGCCGGTTCTTCTCGGTTGGAGGTTTCACTCCTCTATTTGTTGGCATACCTCCCCTGCCTCTTATTACTATAACCAGTCGCTGTTTTGATGCTACTAGTCGTCTCGTTTTCAACAAGCTTGAGTTTGCTCAATTCGGAGTTCATATGCAGAAGTTATGGCAGTTCTTGTTCTCTTGAGTGTGGTTTTGTCAGGGTCCACGTTGGAAAGGTTTGGGTGGATTCATCACGTACACGTCTCCTTCTTTTCCCCTCCTTCTTCCTTGGAGCTTCCTTCGTTTTCTTGCCTCCCTTGTGTGGCTGCCGTTGTTGGTTGCGGTAGTACTGCTCCCAGGAAAGCGGTAGTACCGTAGGCATCAGCAGTAGTACCGTGCAGTGGCACGGTAGTACTGCAGGTGCCCACGGTAGTACCGCTCCCCTGGAGCCACACTACCGCTGCCCACCAGGCTAGTGCCGCCCCTTTGCGGTAGTAGGAGCGGATGTAATTTTTTACATCCGCACCTACCGCGGTAGTACCGCTTTCGCCGTGCGGTAGTACCACGCTATGCGGTCAGGCAGTAGTACCGCCCCTCGGCAGTACTACTGTGTCGGGTTTTTGCTACTTCCGTTTCTTTGCGGAAGTAGGCACGGAAGTTTCCCTTTTCCCCTGGCTGGGACTTTTGCCTCGCGGTAGTACCGCATGGGGGGCGCGGTAGTACCGCGCGTGCGGAAGTTCCGCCCCCAGCTCCTGTGCGTCTGTTTATCGGTTCTGTGCTGGGGTTGCGGTAGTACCGTGGGTTGGTACGATAGTACCGCATAGCCGTGCGGTAGTACCGCTTGGATGCAAGCAGTAGTACCGCGTGGCCTTGAGGTAGTACCGCTGGCCAGGCGCGGTAGTACCGCTGGCCGCAGGCTGGTTGGTGGGTAACGGTTGGATTTTTCCCCACCTATAAAAGGGGGTCTTCTTCCCCATTGAACCTTATCCTTTTGAGCTCGTGTTCTGCCCCCATTGTTGACCTTCTTTGAGCTTTCTAACTCTCAATCCCTCCATGGTTTCTTGCTAGTTTTTGAGGGAAAAGAGAGAGGAGATCTAGATCCACATTTCCACCAATCACTTTCTCCTCTATGTGAGGGGAACCCCTTGTATCTAGATCTTGGAGTTCTTGGTGTTCTCCTTCTTGTTCTTCCTCTCATTTTCCTCCCTAGCATTAGTTGCTTCGGTGGGATTTAAGATAGAAGGACTTGGGCACTCTGTGTGCCCTTGCCATTGCATTTGGTGCATCGGTTTGAGTTCTCCATGGTGATACGTGGAAGTTACAAGTTGAGAAGCTTATTACTCTTGGGTGCTTGGTACCCTTGAGCTTGTTCCTCTTCGGTGCTTGGGCGCCCTAGACGGTTGTTGGTGTTCGGAGCTCAATCATTGTGGTGTAAAGCTTCGGGCAAGCGTCGGGGTCTCCAATTAGGTTGTGGAGATCGCCCCGAGCAATTTGACGGGTTTCGGTGACCGCCCCCAAGGGTTGCCAAAGTGTACGGGTTCGGTGACCGCCCCCAAGGGTTGCCATTTGTACGGGTTCGGTGATCGCCCTCAAGGGTCCCTTATTGGAATCACGACATCTTGCACTGTGCGAGGGCGTGAGGAGATTACGGTGGCCCTAGTGGCTTCTTGGGGAGCATTGTGCCTCCACACCGCTCCAAATGGAGATTAGCATCCGCAAGGGTGTGAACTTCGGGATACATCGTCGTCTCCGCGTGCCTCGGTTATCTCTTACCCGAGCCCTTTACTTATGCACTTTACTTTGTGATAGCCATATTGTTTCTTGTCATATATCTTGCTATCACCTAAGTAGTTTATCTTGCTTAGCATAAGTTGTTGGTGCACATAGGTGAGCCTAGTTGTTTTAGGTTTTGTGCTTGACAAATTAACCGTTAGGTTTATTCCGCATTTGTTCAAGCCTAAACCGTAATTATTTTAAAGCGCCTATTCACCCCCCCCCTCTAGGCGACATCCACGATCTTTCAGCTGATCACCCACAACAACAAGACACCCCGAGTACTCCCCAACAACAACAAGTCACACCACCTGTGCAAGATGAAGAAGACGACTTTGAGGCCCAGCCAACTCCATCTCCACAGGCGTCGCCAGCGCTACGCAGGCTTCGCAAAGGACCAAGGCCTCAAGTCCCTCTTTCGAGCGTTCCAGAAGGAGAAGTGCACCACCAATCTGTTGCACGTTAAGTGTTTCCTAATGCCACTCCTACTGTGACTGTCTCTGAATCCGAAGCCAAAATGGCTGAAGATGTTCCGGCTGCATCAGCCGATGAAGAAGAAGCCCCAAGAGTTGCTACACCCTCGTCTCACCAAGATGTTGTTCTCGAGGAGAACGTGACCAACCCTCCAGCTTCTGAAGTGGAGGTTGAGAATCCTGAGGCTGCCACCACTAACACCACTGAAGCCAATGACGTGGTCATGGCTGAAGACACTGTGGAGCCTGCACCTAACACTGTGCCAGAGGCCAATGAAGCCAATGATGCACCTGCAATAGATGTGCAGCCTGACGCCTCTGTTGATGCCATTGCTCCTGTTCCGCCACCAAGGCCACACACTATCGAGCAAGCATTCAACTATGGCCAACTATCACTGTCAAATGGCCTTTTCTGACTCCTTCGCCTTCTGCTGGTCCTCAGTTTGACTATCACATTGAGCACAGGCCTCAGGTTCAGAAGCCAATGCCAAGGTTGCCCAGGTTTCCTGGTACTGCATCTGCACCCGGATCTTTTAATATCAATGGCTTCAAGGCACACAACACCTTCTTTGATAGCACCAAGAACCCCTACACCAAGGCAAGAATATCTTCTAATCGGTTCTAGAGCTATCAGCAGCGCAGTTATTACTCATGCATTCTGTACAATCAAGGTCGCATTTTCCCACATATGCGTCTTGACACTGAAGCCATAACTGGTCTGCCTTGTTTGGAAGAAGCTCTGGATTGCTTCAAAGAGTCTGGATTGTTGTCGTTCGTCACTGACAAGGAGCACTGGAACAAAGAATTGCTGCTCCAATTCTATGCCACTCTTCATATTCGTGGCTATAACAGAGATCCGAAGACTTGGGTCCTTGAGTGGATGACAGGCAATGTTCATCACGAAGCCAAAGCCTTTGATATCATTGAGCTCACTGGTCTTCCCACTCCAGGAGATCTTTATGAACCTAGTTGTCAGCTTCACAGTGCAGCTATGGAGAGGCATTTTTCACAAGCCTGAACCAAACATGAGTCAGATGCTTAGCATGATGAAGCCTTTGCCTCCAGATGCTGCATATCCTAAGGAGTTCCTTGTTGAAGACCTTGAGTATCTGCCACGCACTATCTATCACATTATAAGGCAAACTCTCTGGCCCATCAAAGGACATTCTCCACATGCAAAGCTGGAAGGTGCAATGAAGACTTTGGTCTTCCATATTCTTCACGGCAAATGCTTCAATGCACAATACTTCTTCATTCGCCAACTTGCTGCATCAGGATCTGATCTCTTTGGCTTGAAGTTTTACACTCCATGGATTATGCGGCTGATCAAACTACACGCAGCTGTCACCTATCAGCGCTCTGCTCGCAATCATCGGATCTTTATGCCTGACGTCGATATGTCAGTTGAATCCATCTATCCAGAGCCTGCTAAGGAGCCCCTTAGTCTTCAGAATGCTGATAAGCAAAGTTTCTCACAACACATTGACGGAGATCCAGCAGTCGCTCGTGTTTATCCTCTGGCTGGTACTACCCGTGCACCTCATCGTGCCCTCACTGAAGCAACTAAAAGCACCATTGCCCAACGGCCCAAGAAGCGATCTCGTGTTCTCAACGACCGAGAACTTCTAGTTGCCCTTCATCAGAAACAGGATAAGCATCATGACTGGCTGAAGCGCCAAATGCAAAGCCTCTAGGTGGACGTAAACAGGATTTGCAACCTTGCCACCAAGAATGCCTTTGTTGCCCATGAAACTTGTCGGCGTACATGGAAAGGGCTGACGCTTATGTGTTATGAAGATGATCTTCAAGAGGATGGCTTCTCTGAACGCTTCAAGTTTGACTCAACACCTCCAAGAAGGACTGTGCTGCGGCGTACTCCGTCTCTTGAAGACTCTGAGTTCTCCTCCTCTGCTGCAACAGTGAATGCATGTGTCATCGATGATGAAGACGATGCTACTTCACCACCTTCGGCGCGAATCAACACTGCACCGAGTTCGTCTGCACCGCCAACCAACACCGAAGACCCTGCTGCTTCACCAACTCCTCATGGGGACGAGTAGGTGCTCTATGTCTTCAAACCTTTTTGGTCCTTACTGACAAAAGGGGGAGAAGCATATGAGTTTGATAGTCTTTAAGCGGGTTCATATGGGCGGTAGTTTTATATTTTGCCTAGTGTTTACAACTCTCGCGTCTTGATACATTTGGTTCTTTGAGTTGTAACACTCAAACTCGATGGTCGTCTGCTACTTATTTGCTATTCTGTGATGCGATGATAAATTCCGCATGTGCGACAATAAATTCCGCACTTAGATCATTTCGCAGACGTCCATTTTTCATTATGCATGTCATTATCTCCACATACTTTTCATGCATGATAAATTGTCATCATAAGTTGAAGAGGATCTCCACAAGTACAACCTGCCATGTGCATTTGCATACCAAAAGCAAATTACTTATATGCACATCTTCAGGGGGAGCCTTTGCCACTTATGAAGACAATAACCTATCCTTTACAATTTCACATATTTTATTCCCCGTTGAAAACTTCAACTAGTTTGTCATCAATCACCAAAAAGGGGGAGATTGTAAGTGCATCCAGTGCTACCCCTAGTTGGTTTTGGAGTATTGACGACAAACCTAGTTGAGGGACTAATGTGTTTGTGAGAATTGCAGGATAACACAGGTAGAAGTCCCTCATTGATTCGGTTTTCCTATCAGAGATGACCCCTAAAAATGTATGAAGACATTGAAGTTAGAGGTGGTATGTGAAGACATTCACATTGAAGACTATGATAAGAGAAGACATTGCGTGAAGACTATGGAGCGTGAAGACTTAGCAGTTTCGTCATTCTGTGTTTTTCTTTGTGGTGTCATGGGAACCACCGTACTGTTAAGTGGGATCCAAGAGAACCAGTCAGAATGACTAAAGTGATGCTTAACCAAAATGCTATGTCTTCAAGTGAAGACTATGAGAGCAAATCTTGTACAGAGTTGGATAAGTCAGCTTTTCTTGTAGTCCAAGTAAAGTTGTCGTGTGTGTTTGAAATCTGACCGTTGGAACACGTGTCAGTTCCTTAGTGACCAAGGGTCATTTCAGACAAACCAGGTCGGGTTGCCCAGTGGCTATAAATAGCCCACCCCCTACAACCATAAACGGTTGGCTGCTCAGAGTTAGAGTACGGCTTTTGTCATTTGAGAGCAACCCATCTCGAAGCCTTTGAGAGAGAATTCCTTGCGAGGATAAAGCCCTAAACACCCAGAGCCAAAGAGTGTTAGGCATCACTTAAGTCTTCCTATCTGTGTGATCTGAAGACTTATTACACTTGAGGACTATGAATCCTCCAGCCGGTTAGGCGTCGCGTTCTGAGCATCCAAGAGTCATTGTGGATCGCCGGTGAACGAAGTCTGTGAAGGTTTGGAAGTCTACCTTGAAGACTTACCAGAGTGATTGGGCGAGGTCGGGTGTGACCTTAGCTCAAGGGGAATACGGTGAGGACTGAGTGTCCTGAGCTGCGTGTTCAGGACTGGGTGTCTGGGACTGTGTGTCCTCAGGTTTAAATACCTAGCCGCCCTAACTAGACGTACAACTGTCACAGAAGTTGGAACTGGTCTACCAAATCTTTGTCTTCACCAAGCTCACTGGTTCTATCCTTCCCATCTCTTTATTTACAGTTGGTCCTTGTGAAGTCATTGCATATTTGCATTGTCCATTTATCTTCACTGTGTGACTGTTTGTTCAGATTGGTTTCATATTATCTTCCATCCTGATCCATACTGCCTAGCTGCTGTTAGTCTTTGTGCTTTCACTTCATTGAATACTTGACTATGGCTTGTCTAGGGTAGTCTACCTTCCGCTGCATGGTTATAGGTTCATTTCTATCGTTTGTCTTCAAAACTCCCATGTATTGAAGACTTTCATAAAAATCTCCTATTCACCCCCCTCTAGTCGATATAACGCACTTTCATCCACCCTCGTGGATGGCTCGGGACTCTTCTGGCCCAACTCTTTTACTTCGGGGGCTTCTTTTAGTCCATAAAAAATCATCAAAAATTGGCACGTCAATTGGACTCTATTTGGTATTCCTTTTCTATAAAACTCAGAAACAAGGAAAAAACAGAAAGTGGCACTAGGCTCTAGGTTAATAGATTAGTCCCAAAAATCATATACAATAGCATATAAAACATCCAAAATAGATAATATAATAGCATGGAACAATCAAAAATTATACGATGTATCATATGTGGTGCTTGCCCCCTATCTTTTCTAGCCAAAAATTCCGCACTAAGTAGAGATAGTACTTGTGCATCCAAAAACCCTTTAACCCAAATCTTATTTTCAAGTGTCCACCATACCTACCTAGGGATTGAGCAAGATCCCTCAAGTAAGTTGTCATCGGTGCAAAAAGGCAATAAAAATTGCTTCTAAAAGTACGAGATCATTTAGTTAAGAGAAAATTGAGCGTTGCCGAACTTGTGATGGTGAAGAATAAAAGCGACAGACTGCATAATAAAGGTCGCTATCACAAGGGGAAATGCAACATGATGTTCTTTTGCAGTAAGGGGTTGAGCATACAAACAAATAAGCGCATGGCAACCTCTGCTTCCCTCTGTGAAGGGCCTGTCTTTTACTTTTATGTATTTACTTTTATGCAAAGAGTTAAAGTTTCCTTCTATTCCTTTTTATTTTTTCTCCTTTGGCAAGCATCATGTGGTGAGGAAAGATCTAGGCACATATGTCTAGTTGAATATAGATAGCATGAATTATTATTGTTGACATCACCCTTGAGGTGAATACGTTAGGAGGCGAGACTATATGCCCCTATCTTTCTATCTGTCCGGTTGAAATGTTTTGCTCATGTGTACACGGTGAGTGTTAGCAATCATAGAAGACTATATGATGGTTGAGTATGTGGACTTGCCTAAAGGCTCCGATACGTGACCCTTCCTGAAAATATTATGAATTGTAGTTGCAAAGTTGACTGAGAACATAGTTAGTTTGTTTCTAATAGAGTTTTTGCTTTATACTTCAATAGTATGATGAATTGTCACTTATTCATTACAAGTGTTGATAGAGCCAAGGGTGCCGATCTTTCGATGAGAAGATAAGTATCGATTTGGTGGATTCGACTTTGACGATCTGACTACAAACGTGCAAGACGTTGCGCCTTAGCAATCACTAAACCAATATCCCGAGATTACTAATGATGCTGGAAGCACGATCAGCCTGACCACGAAGGTCTATTCCTGCATGCAATCTAAGAACAAGCAAGAATATGATAATGCAATATGAATATTGCAAATATAGATGAAGTATTGATATAGGTGGGCATCCGAAACTGGTCTTGGTTTGGTCGTTGGACACAAACGAAGTACACAAAGTTGCATTGGCTAAGTTTTAACTAAACAAATCCCCAGCAAAAAGCTACTATATGGATCTACTTATATAGGAGTAAGGGGTGGCGGCCAAGGAGGTGGAAGGACGTCCCATGGCATCCTAAAACTAACCCTTGGTCGTACAAGGCTCATGGGCCCAAGTGGAGGTGATGCATCACCTTTGGACTCGTTGTTTGACTCGGATTCTGCTGCAGCGTCAGATTATTTCATTGATATCTCAATGCTCCGGACGAATTTGAAGGTGAGTCAAATTGGGTTGGAAAGATCACGAAATCTACTTTACAACAACAAAAGAATCACCCAATTCGGAGTCCGTATGAAAAAGTTGCTGGCTTGAGTCAGGTATGTCTGTGCAGTCCGAATCTGAATCCAGAACGTGAGAGACTTGGACTCTATCTTCTCTTGGCCCAAAAATGACGTGAGAGGACTTTTTGAACATAACCTAAACTTATCCTTTGCCCTTATCTTCATATGTGGATTGTACAAATGTCCCATGCACCTGCAATTAGACAAAACACAAAAGTGTGTGAAGTATTTTTGTTCTGGATAACATAAATAGATTATTGAATAGTTTGCACTAGAAATCACCTGACAAATATGCATGTATGCAATATTTTTGGCCGTATCCAAGGTAGTCATGTCCTCGTCATCCTCCCTTTCTTGAAAACAAAGCTGTCCTCGGTGTTGCTTAATCTGAAATGTGGCTAACAAAAGAGACAAGGTGTACATGTTGTATATGTATATGTATATGTCATCCATTTTTACTTTCCTTGATTTTTGCATATATGACACATGTATACATGAGTAACTTCCATAGTTCATAAAATCTAAAGGCAAAAAATTATCACAAGAAGTGGAAGGCATGAAAATATTGCAACTCAGTTTGCACATATAAGTGAAGCTCTTATTCATTTCGAAATATTTGGCAATGTTCATCATTAAACCATCCCAACTTTGGTGAATAAACCTTACTTGCATCAAATTTGCATGCTACAACATGCTTAAATAAGCAAACATGCAGTAAGTCATTGGACACAGAATCATCACCAAGATTAGAGGTCATATCAAAATGATTAAACATTGGTTCTTTTGCATCAACAGTTAATTCAATGGGTGCACTCAAAATTGTTGGTATTTCAGTTGTTTGATCACATGATGCATTCATGACAGTAACAAGGTTCTCTAAAATAGGTGGTGTTCTCAAATCAACAGGTAACTCAACACATGATGCATTCAAGTTAACTAGGCATGCACCATTCTCATGTGAAGTTATATCATCAATACCTTTACTGTTACCTTGTCGCAAAGATGTAGCTAATGTAGGTACGGACGTTGACAATGTACCATACTCTTGAAATGATGTCGCGCTCACAATCCGAGGTGGGGCTGCTCTAGTAGGTGCAACGGTGGAGGAACCAACCGGCGGTGGCGAGCATGAACTGGAATAGTAGTCGTTGTAGTCACCCAATGCATCCTCATGTATCTGTCTCTCAAAGGTACAAGCGCAAACATACATACCAGTAATGCAACGAGGAATATACTGAAATCTTGCACGGATATCATGGTACAAACCACCAAAAAATCTATTCATTGTATCATCCTTAGATTCCTCAATGTCACAATGATGCATATAAGATTTGAACTCTTGGTACTAAGCATGAACAGTGTTACTGCCTTGTTTTAATTGTTCCAATTTGCGAAGCAATTCACTACGATAGTAAGGAGGAAAAAATTGTTGTCTCATTATAGCTTTCAAAAGTTTCCAAGTTGTGGGTTGGTTATCAATGTTTTTTCTTACAATGTACACTCCACCAAACAGAAGCAAAACCAGTAAATGCTCTAGTGGTAGCTCATACTCTCTCAAGTTCATAAAAATCATGGTGACTAAAAACTTGTTCTACTTCAAGCTCCCAAGCTAGATAAATATCATGATTAAATCTCCCCTCGAATGATGGTAAAGAGATAACCTGACCATATGCTTGTGTGTGTTGTCCCACCGCTTGTGATGGTGAAGATGTATCTGTCGTCCAAGAAATTCTATCTTCGGACGCTGTCAAGATTAGTAGAAACAAGAAACGAAATTCAAGAATAATGTTCCTATGAACTACTAGGATGTGGTGGTAAAGCGCTCACAGTAAAGAAAATATCAATATCTTACAAGTTCTTACCAAACAGCAGGTGGTGACAGGCAACCAGCAGTGTCAAATAACTCTAAAGATTGAGTAAAGCGATTGCCAGGGGAACGTATGTATACATGGTGTAGAAATATGTGGATCTTGGAAGGCTTAACTATATGGTAGCAAAAGATTAGCAATAATCAATTCAGAGATGCAATGTTGAATAAATGCTCAACGACGCTACTATGATGGTCCTAGGCTAGACCGGACTAGAGACGCGAGCCTAGAACACTAATGAGGTCACCTCATAGCACAACTAGCATCAATAAAGGATATGAAGTAGATCTGGATAGCAAAATATAAGTGAAGATCACAATCGACGTAAAGATAATGATGTGAAACAACAACCAAGCAGGATATATCAACCACTTTCTCTCCAACTTTTCTCTGGAAAAGTTTGTGCCAATTTTTTGATAGTTTTTTTCAAGAATAGTATTGACTCAAGATTTCAAACGCAAAAGGAATCACTCAATTCCGAGTTGATATGAGGAGTCAAAAAATTCTAAAACTGGCCTGAAAAACTGGAATAAGCTGTGTTCGCGAACTTCAGAGGGCAGACAGACCTATTTAGAAGCCGATTTTGAGGTGCCAAATATTGAACTAGCTTCTGCAACTATTTAGATACACCTTGCCTCTAGTTTTCATTTGAGTACACGTGGAGCGAAAACGGACTTCGTGTGAGGAAGTTATGCTTGTTTTACTGAACAGTGCACAAAACAGATTCCAATCCGAATTCAACTACGAGATTGAGTCTAGATAGATTCAAATTTTGTTTTTTTCTTCTCTCTTTTTTCCTCACAATTTTTTTGTTTTTATTTCTCTCTTTTTTTCTCTGACTTTTTTTACCTTTTTCTCTTTTTTTTCTCTGTCTTTTTTTTCTCTCTCCCTCTTTCTAAAACAAACTAGATAAGATGCAGATTGGATCAAGCGAAGATGTGAACGATCTCAACTATGGTTATGACAATGAACGGTGGGTAGCACATGGTGGAAATTAATGGATGGGTGGTGGACAGCGGAAGGGATAACGATGTAGCGGCGACGTGACTAATGTGAACAGAACTCGAAACTCTAAACGAACTAGACACTAAGACCAACAACTGGACATGACGATGCCACCGATAATTTAACTATGCAAGGAATGAAAAGAAAATTGCAAAGGCTCAAACTGGCTTGGACAAAAGATGAATAGATCTAACTTTTTGTGACTTTTTCTTGGACAATAGGTAAGAAAATAAATCTAATCTAGGAAAAACTAGAAATTCTCACCGAGCAAGCTAAAAACTGATACCACTTGATAAAGGCGAGGGTCCCGATCTTTCGATGAGATGATAACAATCGGTTTGGTGGAGTCGACTTTGACAATCCGACTATAAACGTGCAAGACGTTGCACCTTAGCAATCACTAAACCAATCTCCCGATGTTACTGACGATGCTGGAAGCACGATCAGCCTGACCATGAAGGTCTATTCCTGCATGCAATCGAAGAACAAGCAAGAATTTGATAGTGCAATTTGAATATTGCGAATATAGATGAAGTATTGATATAGGTGGGGATCCGAAAGAGGTCTTGGTCTGGTCGTTGGACACAAACGAAGTACACAAAATTGCAATGGCTAACTTTTAACTAAACAAATGTAACGCCCGGATAGTTAAGCTACAGTAAACCTCTGCTCACAATGCCACGTCACCATAGTTACTGTTGATAAACTCGCATTGATTCAAACCCTCTGTTCAAATTCAAATTTAAAATAAAGTCAAATAAATTATTTCTTCAAACTATAAAACTTGAATGTTCGAAATTTAGTATATTTTCCCCTGATCATTTGTCAGATCAATCCAACATCATTTGGCTCTCTGATTAATCTCTAGCAAATTATAAAGTGGTCCAAGTCAGACAAACATAACCATTTCAAAATAAACAAATGTTGATGTATTTCCAATTAACTTGAAACTTCTTGGGCCTCTCCAAAATATCGTGCTTGATTTATGTGACAAGTGGTATAATCAATAAAATTCATTTGGTATTACATTAAAATGCAAAACATTGGAGAAAATACAAAACAGTAAATAAAACAAACTAAAAAGAGAAAGGCCTAACTACTACTGTGCACTTGTAGCCCCTTGCTACAGTGCATCACCCAGCCCACTAGAGCCATCTCCTTCCTCCCTGTACACAGGCTTGGCATGGCAGAAATCCACGGCACCTGGTCCGCCGATGCTCGACGTCTGGCACTACAGGGACGCCAGGAGGAGCTTAAGACCACCCCAACCCCCAGGACACACCCTAGCCCTCACTTATCCCCTCTCTGTCCTCTCCCTCTCTGTTTCTCTCCCTCCCGAACTGCCGTTGATGCATCGTCACCATCCTCGCGGCCACTGGCCTCACCGGCGACCGGGAGGTTGTCCAGGGACTTCCTCGCCGTCGACTCCGTCACCCCCGTGCATCCGCTCGACCGGACCTACACCGTGCGCTCGGGATCGAGCTAGTTATCCGCCACGGGCGTCACATCTCGCCATCAAGCTCGACACACTCGGTCACCCCCGCGCTCTCTAATCACGTCCACAAGCTCTGTGGTGAGCTCCTCTGTCGATCCCCTTCTTTTCCAATTTGGTTCGTCGCCGTTTGCCGTCGTCCCCGAGCTCGTGCATATATGTGCGTGCGTGTTGCTGTTGTCGTTGCTCCTGGTCGTGCCCGCGCAGCCCCGTGCCTGCCGCTACCGCTGGCCTCCGCTCGCGCCTACCGCATGTGTTGTCCCGTGCTGTTGTCGCCCTGGCCTCGTGCCATGCCGGAGCCCGCCTCTGCGAGGCGGCGCGCCGCCCGTTCACGCAGCCCGACACCCGCGCATGGCCTGACCGCTGCTCGCCCGACTCCGCCGCCACTGCTCCTCTTGCCCCTGCTCGCGCTGCTGCTCCTCCTTCTTGCGTTGCCGATCTGCTTTGCTTTGCTGCTGCTCTGTTTAGACAGGGATCAGGTGACATGCACCTTTGCATGTTACCGTGTGACTTGCGGCCTAAATTCATATTTAAACATTGTAAAAAAATCTGAAAAAATCATGCATGTTCATAGCACATATTAGGATAATCCCTAAAAAATTCAGATCAAAATTCGAAACATACATCAAAAAGTAAAAAAGAGAAATCTGTTATGAATAGTTGCGAATGGTTCTATGTATAATATTCACATATGAGTTTCTCTTTTTTGCTTCTTGGTGTATGTTTCGAATTTTGATCTGAATTTTTTAGGGATTATCTTAATATGTGCTATGAACAATCATGATTTTTTTCAGATTTTTTTACAATGTTTAAATATGAATTTGGGCCGCAAGTCACATGGTGACATGCAAAGGTGCATGTCACCTGATCCCTATCCCTTGCCGCTGCAGCAGGCTGCTGCTGATGCTTGGGCATGGCGTGTGTGTGCACAACGTGCATAGCTGGATGTGCCTCTGGCCGGCCCATTGTAGTTGTGAGATGTGTGTGTGTGCAGCGTGTGTGTGTGGCCGGCTGCATCTCTGGATGTGACCGGCCCTATTTAGGTTAGTAGCTAATGAGTAGTTAGACTAATTAGTACTACTTTGGATAATTGCTAGCCTATGACATGTGGCCCCTATGTTAATTTAACCCCTCCATTTTAGATTATCCATCAATTAAATTGTGTGTCAATGACATGTGGGCCACATCCTCCCTTTTGACTAGTCAGTTTGACTTGGTCAAATTCAGATTAGATTAAATAAAATATTCCGGAAATTATAGAAAGTACTATAAACTTTGAGAAATCATATAAATAATCCGTAAGTCAGATGAAAAAGTTTTATACATGAAAGTTGCTCAAAACGACGAGACGAATCCGAATATGCAGCCCGTTCGTCCGCCACACATCCCTAGCATAGCAAACACGCAACTTTCCCCCTCCGGTCCGGCTGTCCGAAAACGCGAAACACCGGGAATACTTCGCCGGATGTTACTCCCCTTCGCCGGTAGCACCTAGTACTGCGTTAGGTCACCCTAACACCGCGTCTTGCCATGTTATGCTTTGATTGCTCTATTATTTATTGTGTTCCCCTCCGTTACTTCTTTCCGATAGACCCGAGATCGCGGTTGAACTAGTGATCGACTACTTCATCTTTGAGGGTCCGTTTTTGCCTACAGAGCAACCAGGCAAGCCCCCCCTTGATCATCAGATATCGCCTACTCTCCTCTATACTGCTTGCATTAGAGTAGTGTAGCATGTTACTGCTTTCCGTTAATCCTATTCTCATGCATAGCCTGTCATTGTTGCTACCACTATTGATACCTTACCTACGATCCTAAATGCTTAGTATAGGATGCTAGATTATCATCAGTGGCCCTACACTCTTGTCCGTCTGCCATGCTATACTACTGGGCCGTGATCACTTCGGGAGGTGATCACGGGCATATGCTATATACTTTATACTGTTACATTACTTATGATACTGTTCGGAGATAAGGGCTGAAGGGGCAGGTGGCTCCATCCCGGTAGAGGTGGGCCTGGGTTCCCTACGGCCCCCGATTGTTACTTTGTGGCGGAGCAACAGGGCAGGTTGAGATCACATAGGAGAGAGGTGGGCCTGGCCCTAGTCGGCGTTCGCGGATACTTAACACGCTTAACGAGATCTTGGTATTTGATCTGAGTCTGGCTACTGGCCTATACACACTAACCATCTACTCGGGGACAGTTATGGGCACTTGACGTCATGGTATCAGCCGAAGCCTTCATGACGTCAGCGACTGAGCGGCGCGCACCGGATTGGACTGGAACACCTGCTAGGCTAGGTCTGCTTCCGGCCGCCCTCGCAATGTGCAGGTGTGCAATGGGCGATGGGCCCAGACCCCTGCGCCATAGGATTTAGACCGGCATGCTGACCTCTCTGTTGTGCCTAGGTAGGGCTGCGACGTGTTGATCTTCCGAGGCCGGGCATGACCCAGGAAAGTGTGTCCGGCAAAATGGGATCGAGCGTGTTGGGTTATGTGGTGCACCCATGCAGGGAAGTTAATCTATTCGAATAGCCGTGATCTTCGGTAACAGGACGACTTGGAGTTGTACCTTGACCTTATGACAACTAGAACCGGATACTTAATAAAACACACCCTTCCAAGTGCCAGATACAACTGATGATCGCTCTCTCACAGGGCGACGAGGGGAGGAGCATCGGCTAGGATTATGCTACACGATGCTACTTGGTGAACTTACCATCTACTCTCTTCTCTTGCTGCAAGATGGAGGTTACCAGAAGTGTAGTCTTCGATAGGACTAGCTATCCCACCCTTATTCCGGCATTCTGCAGTTCAGTCCACCGATATGGCCCCTTTACACATATACCCATGCATATGTAGTGTAGCTCCTTGCTTGCGAGTACTTTGGATGAGTACTCACGGTTGCTTTCTCCTTCTTTTCCCCTATCCCTTCTACCTGGTGGTCGCAACCAGATGTTGGAGCCCAGGATCCAGACGCCACCATTGACGACGACTCCTACTACACCGGAGGTGCCTACTACTACATGCAGCCCGCTGACGATGACCTGGAGAAGTTAGGAGGATCCCAGGCAGGAGGCATGCGCCTCTTTTGATTGTATCCCAGTTTGTGCTAGCCATCTTATGGCAACTTGTTTAACTTATGTCTGTACTCAGATATTGTTGCTTCTGCTGACTCTTCTATGATCGAGCTCTTGTATTCGAGCCCTCGAGGCCCCTGGCTTGTAATATGATGCTTGTATGACTTATTTTATTTGTGGAGTTGTGTTGTGATATCTTCCCGTGAGTCCTTGATCTTGATCGTACACGTTTGCGTGTATGATTAGTGTACGGTCAAATCGGGGGCGTCACAAGTTGGTATCAGAGCTGACTGCCTGTAGGAATCCCCCTTCCACACTCCTCGGCCGAAGTTGAGTCTAGTAATTACAAAACTTTTACTAGCATGGCTGTGCGGCCCATGGGCCCACGTCGCCATTGGGTGGTATTAGGATCTTTTACTCGTCGATCTTTATTCCGAGATTCTGAACTCTCTTCTATTCGGGTTAAATGATTTTCTAAAAACCTAACTTTAGGTTCTCGAAAAGACTTTCTCCCGGAGAGCCCCTTCAGTCCAGATGATCGCCGGCTGCACCAGAAGATTTCGAGGTTACTCTCTGATGTCCTCTCGAGACTTTGTGTCTGTTGCTTTTGCAATTCCCTACCACCGGAATATCCCTATGGATAAATACCTACACTTGTCGTTCTTACTTTTATTCCCAGTTGATCTTGTTATTACAAGATACACCAAAATTCTCTCTATTGTTCCGAGAATACTTTGTGCCTACTGCTTTGCAGTTCTTTGCCACCTGAATACCCCTACAGATAATTACTCGCACTTATCGAGTATCCGCTTATCCCCAGATGATTCATGTATTACACAAAAGTCTTCGAAATACCATTCGGTCGTCCAAAAATCCTGAGCAGCTTATTGCTCTTGAAATTCTTGCTTGCTTGCATTATGGTTAATTCCATATTTCTAGTAATCTCCGTTGACATCTTCTGTCACTTATGATTTTGAGTCCTTTGATTCAATATGTTGCGAATGCTCGCAATCCTCAATCAGATCCTATAATTCATCCTTCCGGCTCAGCCGTCATTTTTAACTGGAGCTGGATCTCGACCAATCTAATTGCCATCGATTATTCCCCTAAGCCTACTCGGCTTACCCATCCTTAATCAGAGCCCTTGCTTATGATCCCTTGTCTTGGAATTCATAATTCATTTGCATTTGAGCTTTGAGTTAGTCAGTTGTTTCTATAACCTGATCTCCTTGCCTTCTTTCTTCCTCTGGTTGAGTATCGATGCTCACGTCGGATCCCTTGCGGACCACCAGACCCTTTGCCAGATTTTATCCAACAACGTCCTTCATATTCAATAAGCTTGTGAGCCTTTTCCTTGGATACATAATGCCTTTGGTAAATTGTATCCTCTGTTTTCTCAACCATGCTCTGTTTTCGAGCTGGTGGTATTTACGATTGAAGCTTGTGGTATATGTTCCTAAGATGCCCCTATGGGTTGAACCTATACCTTCTCTAAAACCGTGTGAACCCAAAAGATTTCACGGGTCATACTTATCTGGTATTGCACCAGGTAAAAACTTTCAACAAGTAATGTCATTTTTGAAATATGAGAGGTGAATGAAAGGTTATGCATTAAAGAAGTGGGAGTCGACCTTGAACTTTGTGTTCATGCCCATGGACCCGATGTGGAACTTATCATGGAAGCTTCTTGCAAAATATTTAATCATTTGGGTAGTTCTTTCGATGTCATTAGATTGGATCCCTTGTAGCTATGGTTCCGACCATATTGTTCTTCTTTGATCCCATTTCTCGGGGAAGTTTAAATAATTGTCTTTTACAGAGCAATACCCCAGTCCAACCTCTACTTTGATCTGTCGTCGAGTATTACCCCCTGGTATCTCGATATTATCACAGAACCGCATAACTTCTTATGAGTTCTTCGTCAAGTACTACATTCTCATCGATTCCAATTTTTCCTAGGTTTTGAGTGGTTAGTCACTTGAGTACCCCGATAACTGAATTGAGTCCATACTATGGTTCAACAACTCTTAGCAATCTTCCTTACTTACGAGTTTGTACCCGATCACGTCATTTCTAGCCTATTTGGCTATATCATTATCATGATGATTTTAACTGTGATACTTGGTCCTCCTTTCCGGAGCACAATTTTCGATGATGAGCTAACCTTACGTCGATCTCCCTCCTCATATAATTTCGCCATAAAAACAGTAAGCTTGATTTTGAGTTTGTATTGTATCCGTGGCTCCAATAATCTTTTGTTGCATCAGTCCTTTTGCTTGATGCAGTCGCTATTCAATTGCTTCTTCGTGGATCCCCTCGACAACAAATTGTCGTGATCATCATCAACATTTTGACTCCTTCCAGGACATCAATTGAATTCATGATGAGAAGTACCATCCTTGCCCTTGATGATTTGTGTTATCATCGACCACTTTATTGACTTCCATTTAACACAAACTTGTTCGTGTTTCATGATATACCTTGAGATCCTTGCTATCCAGCATTTGTTCTTTACCTTGGAGTATTACCATCTTTTATGTCAAGAATGTCGTGAGAGTTTCACCACCTCTTATGAATTCTTGATAAAAGTGATACTCCTTGCCATATCCGTTCGCTCCTTGGTTCCCATGTTGTTTCTAACTGGAAAACTGACAATTGAACTATGATGTGTAAATTCAAAACTTCTAGCAACCCTATTGCTTTGACGTTAATGGTCGATAGCTCCATTCTAAGTCTATTTCTTATTGAATCATCATTCGAACATTGATCGTGCTACTTAGTCCAGATTTCCGGGTGCACCTTTCTATCATTGTTCAATTGTGTATGTTTTCATCGAACATACATCATTATATCATTTGATCTGACTAATGTTATCTCCTTATTCACATAATTGTGGAAATCATCTTTTGTTAATCTTGATGAATTGTCGCTAAGTCCATCAGCCACCCCCCTCGTCATTTCCTTGGTTTAATGATGAACTCTTGTTTTAGAACTCGCTTCCATAGTTCATTTCCCGAGGATCTTATAATGTCATCTCATCAATTTGTGTCGCACATTTTTCTGCTCAGGCATCCAAAGTCTGAGGTATCCTGACACCAAACAGATCCGAATCTCGGTTAGATATGATGGTCGGAATATATTTTCAAGAGTTATAACATTGGTCTTTATATGACCCGGTAATGTGATGTCATGCCTAACACACCTGGCCGGATGCCCTATTGTTATAGATTCCTTTTCAGCAAGGTTATCCATTCTTCCATGAGGAAATTGTAAGACTTATTCTACAAGTTATTCCCGATGGATCCTTTGTGTTTCCAAAGTATGATCTTCACCTGATGACCATGTCAATGCTATCTCGAATCATGTCTGTGGTACTCCGATTTTCAACAACAACATTTGAAGCCCAATGCTAAATGTTTCCTACTCAATTATCCAAACACCACTGTATGGGTAATGTCAACAAATTTCTCTCACCTTACCTAAAGAGTTTTCTACATTATATCTTGTCCTGGATATCATGCTCTGCTTGTCCTTGGGAAGGATATACCCTTGAAATATGTGTTTAAACACATTTTCCTTTCCATTGTTCTATTTAATTCTGATAATCATATCTTCATTTCCATTGTTTGGTTTAACCTTTCTTGTGATCTACATGATCTAAGCAGTAATATTCTCCTTGTGCAAACACCTCGGTTGTACAACTCTGTCAGCAAGACCTTGTTACTATTCTTTACAATATTCCGGTAACCACCGATGAACGAGAACCTTGCCTATTGGTCTGCCTCGTTCAACAAGCGGGAAGATGGTTCTCTTCGTCCCTCGCCCTTGGTACCGACATTGTTGCCAACATAACTGAAAGGCTATCCTCTGACATGTCTTTCCTACATGATCGTAAAATACGTCACCGCCCTTCCTAGGTTTAACCCACATGGTGGGCCCATAACCCACAGTTCCACAGGATCGAAACCTGACTCTCATGTACACCCACGGGTTCCAAAGTTATCCCTCGCGTGTGACCTCGTATGTCATTCACGGACCACCGTCCTAGTGATCCATTCTGGTAACAGACGCAATACTCAATCTCGTTGCTCAGGACCCTTTTCGCACGTTGTTTCAGACATCGAACCATTGCCTATCCGTTTGAAACTTTTCATTGTACCATCTTACTTCGCTCTTGATATCTTCTTAAGTTTTAATTCAAGGGATACTTATGCTTCTTCCCTTGAGTTAACCGTCTGATGCTCAATTTTGTTAGAATCCGTCTTTATAGAGTTTTCCCCTCTTATCTTTTCGTAAGTACGATGGAGTTACCAAAGAAAGAATGCCGACTTCATCATGTTGACCTCAAGCTAAAGTATGAAGACATCAACTTTATGGATCGACCTCTTCGAGGAGAGCAACCAAGACTGAGAAGACTCATTAGAATTTCGTAACCAAATCCCTTCCCCCTTACTCTCCTCTTAAATCTCGGGACGAGATTTCCTATAGTGTAGGAGAATTGTAACGCC
Source organism: Triticum dicoccoides (assembly GCF_002162155.2). Classification (NCBI taxonomy): domain Eukaryota; kingdom Viridiplantae; phylum Streptophyta; class Magnoliopsida; order Poales; family Poaceae; genus Triticum; species Triticum dicoccoides. Next base: position 305,499,192 of record NC_041384.1, read on the forward strand.
CGGATAGTTAAGCTACAGTAAACCTCTTCTCATGATGCCACGTCACCATAGTTACTGTTGATAAACTCGCATTGATTCAAACCCTCTGTTCAAATTCAAATTTAAAATAAAGTCAAATAAATTATTTCTTCAAACTATAAAACTTGAATGTTCGAAATTTAGTATATTTTCCCCTGATCATTTGTCAGATCAATCCAACATCATTTGGCTCTCTGATTAATCTCTAGCAAATTATAAAGTGGTCCAACTCAGACAAACATAACCATTTCAAAATAAACAAATGTTTATGTATTTCCAATTAACTTGAAACTTCTTGGGCCTCTCCAAAATATCGTGTTTGATTTATGTGACAAGTGGTGTAATCAATAAAATTCATTTGGTATTACATTAAAATGCAAAACATTGGAGAAAATACAAAACAGTAAATAAAACAAACTAAAAAGAGAAAGGCCTAACTACTACTGTGCACTTGTAGCCCATTGCTACAGTGCATCACCCAGCCCACTACAGCCATCTCCTTCCTCCCTGTACAGAGGCTTGGAGTGGCAGAAATCCACGGCGCCTCGTCCGCCGATGCTCGACGTCTGGCACTACAGGGACGCCAGGAGGAGCTTAAGACCACCCCAACCCCCAGGACAAACCCTGGCCCTCACTTATCCCCTCGCTTGTCCTCTCCCTCTCTATTTCTCTCCCTCCCGAACTGCCGTTGACGCATCGTCACCATCCTCGAGGCCACTGGCCTCACCGGCGACCGGGAGGTTGTCCAGGGACTTCTTCGCCGTCGAATCCGTCACCCCCGTGCATCCGCTCGACCGGACCTACACCGTGCGCTCGGGATCGAGCTAGTTATCCGCCACGGGCGTCACATCTCGCCATCGAGCTCGACACACTCGGTCACCCCCGCGCTCTCTAATCACGTCCACAAGCTCTGTGGTGAGCTCCTCTGTCGATCCCCTTCTTTTCCAATTTGGTTCGTCGCCGTTTGCCGTCGTCCCCGAGCTCGTGCATATATGTGCGTGCGTGTTGCTGTTGTCTACGCTGTTGTCGTTGCTCCTGGTCGTGCCCGCGCTGTCCCGTGCTGCTGTCGCCCTGGCCTCGTGCCATGCCGGAGCCCGCCTCTGCGAGACGGCGCACCGCCCGTTCACGCAGCCCGACACCCGTGCATGGCCTGACCGCTGCTCGCCCGACTCCGCCGCCGCTGCTCCTCTTGCCCCCTGCTCGCGCTGCTGCTCCTCCTTCTTGCGTTGCCGATCTGCTTTGCTTTGCTGCTGCTCTGTTTACTGTTGCCGCTTGCTGCTGCAGCAGGCTACTGCTGCTGCTTGGGCATGGCGTGTGTGTGCACAACGTGCATAGCTGGATGTGCCTCTGGCTGGCCCTTTGTAGTTGTGAGATGTGTGTGTGTGCAGCGTGTGTGTGTGGCCGGCTGCATCTCTGGATGTGACCGGCCCTATTTAGGTTAGTAGCTAATGAGTAGTTAGACTAATTAGTACTACTTTGGATAATTGCTAGCCTATGACATGTGGCCCCCTATGTTAATTTAACCACTCCATTTTAGTTTATCCATCAATTAAATTGTGTGTCAATGACATGTGGGCCACATCCTCCCTTTTGACTAGTCAGTTTGACTTGGTCAAATTCGGATTAGATTAAATAAAATATTCCAGAAATTATATAAAGTACTATAAACTTTGAGAAATCATATTAAATAATCCGTAAGTCAGATGAAAAAGTTTTATACATGAAAGTTGCTCAGAACGACGAGACGAATCTGAATACGTAGCCCGTTCGTCTGCCACACATCCCTAGCATAGCGAACACGCAACTTTCCCCCTCCGGTACAGCTGTCCGAAAACGCAAAACACCGGGAATACTTTGCCGGATGTTACTCCCCTTCGCCGGTAGCACCTAGTACTGCGTTAGGTCACCCTAACACCGCGTCTTGCCATGTTATGCTTTGATTGCTCTATTATTTATTGTGTTCCCCTCCGTTACTTCTTTCCGATAGACCCGAGATCGCGGTTGAACTAGTGATCGACTACTTCATCTTCGAGGGTCCGTTTTTGCCTACAGAGCAACCAGGCAAGCCCCCCCTTGATCATCAGATATCGCCTACTCTCCTCTATACTGCTTGCATTAGAGTAGTGTAGCATGTTACTGCTTTCCGTTAATCCTATTCTCATGCATAGCCTGTCATTGTTGCTACCACTATTGATACCTTACCTGCGATCCTAAATGCTTAGTATAGGATGCTAGATTATCATCAGTGGCCCTACACTCTTGTCCGTCTGCCATGCTATACTACTGGGCCGTGATCACTTCGGGAGGTGATCACGGGCATATGCTATATACTTTATACTGTTACATTACTTATGATACTGTTCGGAGATGGGGGCTGAAGGGGCAGGTGGGTCCATCCCGGTAGAGGTGGGCCTGGGTTCCCGACGGCCCTCGACTGCTACTTTGTGGCGGAGCGACAGGGCAGGTTGAGACCACCTAGGAAAGAGGTGGGCCTGGCCCTAGTAGGCGTTCGCGGATACTTAACACGCTTAACGAGATCTTGGTATTTGATCTGAGTCTGGCTACTGGCCTATACGCACTAACCATCTACGCGGGGACAGTTATGGGCACTCGACGTCGTGGTATCAGCCAAAGCCTTCGTGACGTCAGCGACCGAGCGGCGCGCACCAGATTGGACTGGAACGCCTACTAGGCTAGGTCTGCTTCCGGCCGCCCTCGCAACGTGCAGGTGTGCAATGGGAGATGGGCCCAGACCCCTGCGTCATAGGATTTAGATCGGCGTGCTGACCTCTCTGTTGTGCCTAGGTAGGGCTGCGATGTGTTGATCTTCCGAGGCCGGGCATGACCCAGGAAAGTGTGTCCGGCCAAATGGGATCGAGCGTGTTGGGTTATGTGGTGCACCCCTGCAGGGAAGTTAATCTATTCGAATAGCCGTGATCTTCGGTAACAGGACGACTTGGAGTTGTAACTTGATCTTATGACAACTAGAACCGGATACTTAATAAAACACACCCTTACAAGTGCCAGATACAACCGATGATCGCTCTCTCACAGGGCGACGAGGGGAGGAGCATCGGTTAGGATTATGCTACACAATGCTACTTGGTGAACTTACCATCTACTCTCTTCTCCTGCTGCAAGATGGAGGTTACCAGAAGCGTAGTCTTCGATAGGACTAGCTATCCCCCCTTATTCTGGCATTCTGCAGTTCAGTCCACCGATATGGCCCCTTTACACATATACCCATGCATATGTAGTGTAGCTCCTTGCTTGCGAGTACTTTGAATGAGTACTCATGGTTGCTTTCTCCTTCTTTTCCCCTATCCCTTCTACCTGGTTGTCGCAACCAGATATTGGAGCCCAGGATCCAGACACCACCGTTGACGACGACTCCTACTACACCGAAGGTGCCTACTACTACGTGCAGCCCGCTGACAACGACCTGAAGAAGTTAGGAGGATCCCAGGCAGGAGGCCTGCGCCTCTTTCGATTGTATCCCAGTTTGTGCTAGCCATCTTATGGCAACTTGTTTAACTTATGTCTGTACACAGATATTGTTGCTTCCGCTGACTCGTCTATGATCGAACTCTTGTATTCGAGCCCTCGAGGCCCCTGGCTTGTAATATGATGCTTGTATGACTTATTTTATTTGTAGAGTTGTGTTGTGATATCTTCCCGTGATTCCCTGATCTTGATCGTACACGTTTGCGTGTATGATTAGTGTACGGTCAAATCAGGGGCGTCACAACAAATCCCCAGCAAAAAGCTACTAAATGGATCTACTTATATATGAGGAAGGGGTGGCGGCCAAGTAGATGGAAGGATGCCCCAAGGCATCCTAAAACTAACCCTACGTCGTACAAGGCTCATGGGCCCAAGTGGAGGTGATGCAACACCTTTGGACTTGTTGTTTGACTCGGATTCTGCTGCAGCGTAAGATTGTTTCGTTGATATCTCAATGCTTTGGACGAATTTGAAGGTGAGTCAAATTGGGTTGGAAATATCACGAAATCTACTTTCCAACAAAACAAGAATCACCAATTCGGAGTCCGTATGAAAAAGTTGTTGGCGTTTTGAGTCAGGTATGTCTATGCAGTCCAAATCTGAATCCAGAACGTGAGAGACTTGGAGTCTATCTTCTCTTGGCACAAAAATGATGTGAGAGGACTTTTTGAACATAACCTAAACTAATCATTTTCCCTTATCTTCATATGTGGACTGTACAAGTGTCCCATACACCTGCAATTAGACAAAACACAAAAGTGTGTGAAGTATCTTTCTTCTGGATAACATAAATAGATTATTGAATAGTTTGCACTAGAAATCACCTAACAAATATGCATGTATGCAATATTTTTGGTCATATCCAAGGTAGTCATGTCCTCGTCAAGTCTATGATAAAAGTTCTTTGATAAAAGTTTTATGTTTAAGTTTGTTGCTGTTATAATAATGAACATTATGTTTCTATGTCTGTATTTTGTTTTTATCGACACCTCTTTCTCTCTCTAAGCATGTGGATATGTTTTTCGATTTTGGTTTTCGCTTGTGGACAAGCGAGGTCTAAGCTTGGGGGAGTTGATACGACCATTTTGCATCATGTTTCTTACTATTATTTATGATGTTTTTATCCATAATAATGCTTTTTGGAGTAATTCTAATGCCTTTTCTCTCATAATATGCGAGGTATACACAAAGATGGAGAATTCCAGAAGTTGGAAATCTGGACCTGGAAAAGCTACATCAGGCCACCTATTCTGCACAACTAAAAACAAGCTAAAACTTTACCGAGATTTTTATCATATATATGAAGAATATTGGAGCAAATAACTACGAGAGGGGGCCCACCAGGTGGGCACAACCCACCTGGGCACGCCCTGGTGGGTTGTGCTCACCCAGGGCCACCTCCGGTGCCCATCTTCTGGTATATAAGCCATTTTGTCCTAGAAAATATCCGAAGAGTACTTTTGGGATGGAGCTCTGCCGTCTTGAGGCGGAACTTGGGCAAGAGCACTTTTGCCCTCTGGCGGAGCGATTCCGCCGGGGGAACTTCCCTCCCGGAGGGGGAAATCATCGTCATCATCATCACCAACAACTCTCAAATCTTGGGGAGGGCAATCTCCATCAACATATTCAACAACACCATCTCATCTCAAACCCTAGTTCATCTCTTGTGTTCAATCTTATTACCGAAACTATAGATTGGTGCTTGTGGGTGACTAGTAGTGTTGATTACATCTTGTAGTTGATTACTATATGCTTTATTTGGTGCAAGATTATATGTTCAAATCCAATATGCTATTTAATACCCCTCTGATCTAGAGTATGATTATCATTTGTGAGTAGTTACTTTTGTTCTTGAGGTCACGGGAGAAATCATGTTCCAGGTAATCATGTGAACCTGATATGTGTTCGATATTTTGATAGTATGTATGTTGTGATTCCCTTAGTGGTGTCATGTGAACGTCGACTACATGACACTTCACCATATTTGGGTCTAAGTTAACGCATTGTGGAGTAGCAATTAGATGATGTGTTGCGAGAGTGACAGAAGCTTAAACATCAGTTTATGCGCTATTCCGTAAGGGACCGATTGGATTCAAAAGTTTAATGATATGGTTAGAATTTATTCCTAATACTTTTCTCATAGTTGCGGGTGCTTGCGGGAGGGTTAATCATAAGTAGGAGGATTGTTCAAGTAAGAACATCACCTAAGCATCGATCCACCCACATATCAAATTATCAAAGTACCGAACATGAATTAAGCCAACATGATGAAAGTGACTAGATGAAAATCTAGTGTACCCTCAAGAACGCTTTGCTTATCATAAGAGACCGTTTTGGCCCGTACTTTGCCTCAAAAGGATTGGGCTACCTTGTTGCACTTTTGTTACTACTATCGTTACTTGTTGGTTACAAATTATCTTGCTATCAAACTACTCTGCTACTTACAATTTCAGCACTTGCAGACATCACCTTACTGAAAACCACTTGTCATTTCCTTCTGCTCTTAGTTGGGTTCGACACTCTTACTTATCGAAAAGAGCTACAATTGATCTCGTATACTTGTGGGTCATCAAGTACATACAAGTTTGCTTAGAATGGAAAAATAATACCGCATATAGGTAGATATAGTGGACACATGTGGCAAAACTGGTTGAAAGGTTTCTGGATGCACAAGTAGTGATCATACTTAGTGCAAAATGAAGGCTAGCAAAAGATTGAGAAGCGACCAACCAAGAAACGAATAATCTCATAAGCGAGCATTAAGCATAATTAACACCGAATAATGCACCACAAGTAGGATATAATTTCATTGCATAATTATTGACTTTCGTGCTTGCATAGGAAATCACAAACCTTAACACCAATATTCTTACTAAAGCATAATTAATCATCAACATGACTCACATATCACATCATCATATCTCAAAACTATTACTAAGAATCAAGGTTATTTTGTCCAATGATCTTCATGAAAGTTTTTGTTATATCCTTCTTGGATATCTATCACTTTGGAACTAATTTTCATGTGTTGGTTTTGACAAGCTCAAACAAATATAAGTGAAGAATATGAGCATAATATTTCTCTCTCTCAAATTAATAAGTGAATCAAGAGAAAACTTCTTGAAAATTTTACTAACTCTATAATAAATCTAAGTGAAGTAAGAGAGCATTTCTTCAAAAATACTAAAGCACACGGTGCTCAAAAAGATGTAAGTGAAGCACTAGAGCAAGTCCATAGCTCATAAAAATTTAAGTTAAGCATAGAGAGCAATTCTAGCAAGTCATGACATAATTTTGGCTCTCTCAAATAGGTGTGTCCAGCAAGAAATCAAGACTTAAAACAAAAAATAAAACAAGCAAAGACTCATATCATACAAGACGCTCGAAGTAAAACACATAGTATGTCACGAATAAACATATAGCTTCAAGTAAAATACCGATGGTCATTAGAAGAAAGAGGGGATGCAACTAGGGGGCATCCCCAAGCTTAGTTGCTTGCTCTCTTTTGGATAATAGCTAGGGATGCTGGGGCATCCCCAAGATTAGGCTCTTATTATTCCTTATTCCTTCATCCATTGTAAGATAACCCAAAACTTGAAAACTTCAACCATACAAAACTTAACAAAAGTCTTTGTGAGATCCATTAGTATAAGAAAACAAATCACTACTATAAGTGTTGTAGTAAACCAATTCATATTTTGTTCTTGCATTATATCTTCTGTATTCTAACTTTTCTATGGCAAAAACTCATCAAAGAAAACCATAGAGCCATGAAAACAAGCACACAACGAAAAGAAAACAGAATCTGTCAAAAACAGAACAGTCTGTAGCATTCTAGATATTTCGAATACTTCTGTAACTCCAAAAACTCTAACAAATTAGGACGATCTTGGCAATTTGTAAATTAATCTACTTCAAAAGGAATTTATATTTTATCGCTCTCTGGTTAAAAATGAAAATTCGAGCACAAAAGTTTCTGTTTTTTTCCAGCAAGATCAAACAACTATCACCCAAGGAGATCCTAAAGGCTTTACTTGGCACAAAAACTAATTAAAACATAAAAACACAATCATAACAGTAGCATAATTATGCTAACACTCAAAGACAGGAAGCAAAAATAAATTTTATTTATTGGGTTGCCTCCCAACAGTCGCTATAGTTTTACGCCCCTAGCTAGGTATAAAGCAAGGATCTAAGTTTTGTCATCTCCGGTTCGAGATCCATAAGAGGCACTCATGATTGATTCATATGGTGGCCTTAATCTTGTTCTAGGTAAGTGTTCCATACCCTTCCTCAAAGGAAATTGGAACTTAATATTCCCTTCTTTCATATCAATCACGGCACCGATAGTGCGTAAAAATGGTCTGCCAAGAATAATTGGACAAGACGGATTGCAATCAATATCACAATAAAATGTGGGCACATAATTCCTATTTGAAATAATAAGAACATCATTAATTCTTCCCATAGGTTTTTTAATAGTGGAATCCGCCATGTGCAAATTCCAAGAACATGATTCGATATCGATAAGACCAAGGACATCACATAAAGATTTCGGAATTGTAGAAACACTAGCACCCAAGTCACACAAAGCAAAGCACTCATAATTTTTAATCTTGACTTTAATAGTAGGTTCCCATTCATCATGCAATTTTCTAGGAATTGAAACTTCTAATTCCAACTTTTCTTCTAAAGCTTTCATCATAACATCAACAATATGTTTAGTAAAAGCTTTATTTTGTTCATAAGCATGGGGGTGAATTTATCATGGATTGCAACAAATAAATACAATCAATCAAAGAGAAACTATCATAATTAAAGTCTTTGTAATCCAAAAGAGTGGGCACATCACTAGCTAAAGTTTTGACCTCTTCAAACCCACCTTTTATCAATTTTCTCAACAAGATTTTCACCCTCCGAAATATCCGGACGCCTTCTAACTAAAGTTGACTCTTCTCCAGTCTCTTTTTCATCAATCTTAACTTTACTAAACAAGGAATCAATAGAAGAAACACTAATCATTTTAAGATCTTCGTTTTTATCCTCTAGTGAGATTGGTTTAGCTGCCATTTGATTTACTAGAGTAGCTTGTGCATTGGATATCTTTCCTAACAAAGTTTTAGTAAAAGCATACTTAGATTGGAGATTGCAAACTTGTCTACTAATATCATCAAGATGTTTTGTTATAGCATCAAGCACAACGGAGTGTTCCTTAAGTTCGTCGGTAAAATACTTATTATGCTCAAACTGTGTAGTCATATATTTCCTAGTACTTTTTCAATTTCAAGAAAAATATTGGGGTAAGGAACATCATACTATTTTCTTTGAGGCATCATGACTATGCAAACAGAAACACACACAAAAACAGATCCGGCAAGAAAACGGCGAACGAAAAAGAGGGGCGAATAAAATGACATATTTTTGTGAAGTGGGGGAGAGGAAAATGACAGGAAAATGGCAAATAATGTAAATTACGAGGAGATGAGATTTGTGATTAGGAACCTGGTATATGTTGAAGATCCTCCCTGGCAACAGTGCCAGGAATTCCTTTTGATGTTGCTTGAAGCTACGTCGGTATTTCCCCAAAGAGGAAGGGATGATGCAACACAGCAGCAGTAGGTATTTCCCTCAGATATGAAAGCAAGGTTATAAAAATGGTAGGAGAACCAAGCAACACAACGTAAACAGCTCCTGCACACAAATAACAAATACTCGCAATGTGACATGTTAAAAGGGGTTGTAAATCCCCTTCGGGTAACGACGCCGAAAATTGGCACACGAATGAGAGAGAGTTGTAAATATTGATAGATCGAACGCCAAATAAAATAAAATGCGGCAAGGTATTTTTGTATTTTTGATTTAATAGGGTTGAAAATAAAAGGCAAATAAAATAGATCGCAAAGGCAAATAATATGAGAAAGAGACCCGTGGGCTGTAGGTTTCACTAGTGGCTTCTCTCGAGAAAAATAGCAGACGGTGGGTAAACGAATTACAATTGGGCAATTGATAGAACTTCAAATAATCATGACGATATCCAGACAATGATCATTACATAGGCATCACGTCCAAGATTAGTAGACCGACTCCTGCCTGCATCTACTACTATTACTCCACACATCGACCGCTATCCAGCATACATCTAGTGTATTAAGTTCATGGAGAAACGGAGTAATGCAATAAGAACGATGACATGATGTAGACAAGATCTATCTATGTAGAGATAGACCCCATCGTTCTATCCTAACTAGCAACGATACATACGTGTCGGTTCCCCTTCTGTCACTGGGATCAAGCACCATAAGATTGAACCCACCACAAAGCACCTCTTCTCATTGCAAGATAAATAGATCAAGTTGGCCAAACAAAACCCAAATATCGGAGAATAAATACGAGGCTATAAGCAATCATGCATATAAGAGATCAAAGAAACTCAAATAACTTTCATGGATATAAAAAGATATATCTGATCATCAACTCAAAGTTCATCCGATCCCAACAAACACACCGCAAAAAGAGTTACATCATATGTATCTCCAAGAGACCATTGTATTGAGAATCAAACGAGAGAGAGGAAGCCATCTAGATACTGACTACGAACCTGACGATCTACAAAGAACTAGTCATGCATCATCCGAGAGGCACCAATGGAAGTGGTGAACCCCTTCGTGATGGTGTCTATATTGGATTTGGTGGTTTGGGACTCTGCGGCGGCTGAAATTGATTTTCGTCGACTCCCCCAGGGTTTCTGGAATGTTGTGATATTTATAGAGAAAAGAGGCAGTACGGGGGCACCCGAGGTGGGCACAACCCACCAGGGCGCGCCTGGGCCTCCTGGTGCACCCTGGTGGTTTGTGCTCCCCTCGGAGCACCCCCTAGGCGCTGCCTTATCCCATTGGGTGTCTTATGGTCCATAAAAAATCTCTGTAAAGTTTCGTTGAATTTGGACTCCATTTGGTATTCATTTCCTGTGATGTAAAGAACATGCAGAAAACAGCAACTGGCACTTGGCACTATGTCAGTAGGTTAGTACCAAAAAATGATATAAGATGACTATAAAATGATTTTAAAACATCCAATATTGATAATATAATGGCATGCAACAATAAAAAATTATAGATACGTTGGAGACGTATCAGTGGCACATTCCCTACCGAAACCTTCACGCTTGTTGTGAGAAGTTCTGGTTTGTGAGAAGCTTATACACAAACATGCCCCAAATGGGACCAACTTTTTACCACGACATGTTGATGCTGCTCCATGATAGCATGCCCAGTTTCATGAATTTCAGACGAGTTTTGGATTTATTATAATTTAAAAACCAAGTATCTCATTGTTTGCGACCGATTGACGGTGGCAGGGTGTTTGAAATTCATTCCCATTTCTTGCATGGGACCTAAGCATGCAACCAAGGACACAGATTTGATTTTTCAACCAATTTATATGCACTGGAGCATGCGCATGTAGTTCAAATTTGAATTATGCACATAAAATGCCTAGAAAACCCAGTTAATGTATAAAAATGTTCAAACGAACCCAGAAAAATTACAAAATTAAACACAACACTCCTATTGTTCTATGTTGATACTAGAAATTTTTTGAAAGCAATAAGAGGCAACAGATATTGTTTCGTCCCCGAAGGTGGCACATTCCCTACCGAAACCATCACACTTGTTGCGAGAAGCTCTGGTTTGTGAGAAGCTTTTACCCAAACCTGCCCCAAATGGGACAAATTTTTTACCATGGCATGTTGATGCTACTCTATGATTGCATGCGAAGTTTCATGAATTTCAGACAAGTTTTGGATTTACTATAATTTAAAACCAGGTATCTCAATGTTTGCGGCCGAGTGATGGCGGTAGGGTGTTTGACATTCATTCCCATTTCTTGCATGGCACCGAAGCATGCAACCAAGGACACATATTTGATTTTTCAACCAATTTATATGCAATGGAGCATGTGCATGTATTTCAAATTTTAATTTTGCACATAAAATGCCTAGAAAACCCAGTTAATGCATAAAAATGTTCAAACGAACCCCGAAAAATTCCAAAATTAAACACAACACTCCTATTGTTCTATGTTGACACTAGAAATTTTTTGAAACCAATAAGAGGCAACAGATATTGTTTCATCCCCGAAGATGGCACGTTCCCTACCGAAACCATCACACCTGTTGTGAGAAGCTATGGTTTGTGAGAAGGTCATACCCAAACCTGTCCCAAATGGGACAATTTTTTTACCACGGCATGTTGATGCTGCTCTATGATAGCATGCGAAGTTTCATGAATTTCAGACAAGTTTTGGATTTACTATAATTTAAAACTAGGTATCTCAATGTTTACGGCCGAGTGATGGCGGCAGGGTGTTTGACATTCATTCCCATTTCTTGCATGGCACCGAACCATGCAACCAAGGACACATATTTGATTTTTCAACCAATTTATATGCAATGGAGCATGTGTGATGAGGACATGACTACCTTGGATACAACCAAAAATATTGCATACATGCATATTTGTCAGGTGATTTCTAATGCAAACTATTCAATAGTCTATTTATGTTATCCAGAACAAAAATACTTCACACACTTTTGTGTTTTGTCTAATTGCAGGTGTATGGGACATTTGTACAATCCACATATGAAGATAAGGGAAAAGGAGATGTTTAGGTTGTGTTCAAAAAGTCCTCTCACGTCACTTTTGGGCCAAGAGAAGATAGAGTCCAAGTCTCTCACGTTCTGGATGCAGATTCGGACTGTACAGACATACCTGACTCAAAACGCCAACAACTTTTTCATACGGACTCCGAATTGGGTGATTCTTTTTTTGTTGGAAACTAGATTTCGTGGACTTTCCATCCCAATTGGATTCACCTTCAAATTCGTTCGGAGCGTTGAGTTACGGATGAAACAATCTGACGTTGCAGCAGAATCTGAGTCAAACTACAAGCCCAAAGGTGTTGCATCACCTCCACTTGGGCCCATGAGCCTTGTACGACCTAGGGTTAGTTTTAGGCTGCCTTGGGACGTCCTGCCACCTCCTTGGCCGCCACCTCTTGCTCCTATATAGGTAGATCCATCTAGTAGCTTTTTCCTTGGGATTTGTTTAGTTAAAAGTTAGCCATTGCAACTTCGTGTACTTCGTTTGTGTCCAACGACCAGACCAAGACCGCTTCCGGATCCCCACCATTATCAATACCTAATATATATTTGCAATATTCAGATTGCTTTATCATATTCTTGCTCGTTCTTCGATTGCTTGCAGGAATAGACCTTCGTGGTCAGGCTGACCGTGCTTCCGGCATCGTCAGTAACCTCAGGAGGTTGGTTTAGCGATTGCTAAGGCGCAACGTCGTGCACGTTTGTAGTCGGATCGTCAAAGTCGTCTCCACCAAATCGATAGTTATCATCTCATCGAAAGATCGGGACACCCTCGCCTCTATCAAGTGGTATCAGTTTTCAGGTTGCTCGGTGAGAATTTCCAGTTTTCCTAGATTAGATTTATTTTCTTACCTATTGTCCAAGAAAAATCCACAAAAAAGAGTTAGATCTATTCATCCTTTGTCCAAGCCAGTCTGAGCCTTTGCAATTTTCTTTTCATTGCTTGCATAGTTGAATTATCGGTTGCATCATCGTGTCGAGTTGCTGGTCTTAGTGTCTAGGTCGTTTAGAGTTTCGAGTTCTGTTCACATTAGTCACGTCGCCGCTGCATCATTATCCCTTCCGCTGTCCACCACCAATCCATCAATTTCCTCCACGTGCTACCCACTGTTCATTGTCATAATCATAGTTGAGATCGTTCCCATCTTCGCTTGATCCAATCTACATCTTATCTAGTTTGTTTTGGAAAGAGGGAGAGAGAAAAAAAAGATAGAGAAAAAAACGAGAGAAAAAAAAGTTAGAGAAAAAAAAAGGAAAAGAAAAAAAAGTGTGAGAAAAAAAAGAGAGGAGAAAAAAAAACAAAATTCGGATCTATCTAGACTCAATCTCGTAGTTGAATTCGGATTGGAATCTGTTTTGTGCACTGTTCAGTAAAACAGGCATAACTTCTTCATATGAAGTCTGTTTTGACTCCGCGAGTACTCAAATGAAAGCTAGCGACGAGCCGCATCTAAATAGTTGCAGAAGCTAGTTCAGTATTTGGCACCTCAACATCAGCTTCTAAATAGGTCTACTGCTATTGTGATCTTCACTTATATCTTGCTGTCCAGAGCTACTTCATATCCTTTATTGATGCTAGTTGTGCTACGACGTGACCTCATTAGTGTTCTACGCTCGCGTCTCTAGTTTGGTCTAGCCTAGGACCAGCACAGTACCGTCGTTGAGCGTTTATTCAACATTGCATCTCTGAATAGATTATTGCTAATCTTTTGCTACCATATATAGCCAACCCAGCTCCACATATTTCTACACCGTGTATACGTACGTTCTCTTGGCAATCGTTTTACACAATCTTCGGAGTTATTTGACACCGCTGGTTGCCTGTCACCACCTGCCGTATGGTAAGAACTTGTAAGATATTGATATTTGCTTTACTGTGAGCACTTTACAACCACATCCTAGTAGTTCATAGGAACATTATTCTCGAATTTTGGTTCTTGTTTCTACTAATCATGACAGGTTCCAGAGATAGAAGTTCTTGGATGATGGACACATCTTCACCATCACGAGAGTTGGGACAACACACACAAGCATATGGTCAGGTTATCTCTTTACCATCATTTGAGGGTAGATTTAATCCTGCTATTTATCTAGCTTGGGAGCTTGAAGTAGAACAAGTTTTTAGTCACCATGATTTTTCTGAACTTGAGAGAGTACGAGCTACCATTAGAGCATTTACTGGTTTTGCTTCTGTTTGGTGGAGTGTACATTGTAAGAAAAACATTGATAACCAACCCACAACTTGGAAAGTTTTGAAAGCTGTAATGAGACAACAATTTTTTCCTCCTTACTATCATCGTGAATTGCGTCACAAATTGGAGCAATTAAAACAAGGAAGTAACACTGTTCATGCTTACTACCAAGAGTTCAAATCTTATATGCATCATTGTGACATAGAAGAATCTGAGGATGATACAATGAATAGATTTTTTGGTGGTTTGAACCATGATATTCAGGCAAGATTTCAGTATATTCCTTGTTGCATTACTGGTATGTATGTCCGTGCTTGTACCTTTGAGAGACAAATACAGGAGGATGCATTGAGTGACTACAACAACTACTATTCCAGTTCATGCTCACCACCGCCGGTTGGTTACTCCACTATTGCACCTACTAGAGCAGCCCCACCTCGGATTGTGAGCGCGATATCATCTCAAGAGTATGGTACATTGTCAACGTCCGTACCTACAACAGCTACATCTCTGCGAGGTAACAGTAAAGGTCTTGATGATATAACTTCACATGAGAATGAAGCATGCCTAGTTAACTTGAATGCATCATGTGTTGAGTTACCTATTGATTTGAGCACACCACCTATTTTAGAGACTCTTTTTACTGTCATGAATGCGTCATGTGATCAAACAACTGAAATATCAACAATTTTGAGTGCACCCATTGAATTAACTGTTGATGCAAAAGAACCAATGTTTAATAATTTTGATATGACCTCTAATCTTGATGATGATTCTGTGTCCAATGACTTATTGCATGTTTGCTTATTTAAGCATGTTGTGGCATGTAAATTTGATGCAAGTAAGGTTTATTCATCGAAGTTAGGATGGTTTAATGATGAACATTGCCAATTTTTTGAAGTGAATAAGAGCTTCACTTATATGTGCAAACTGAGTTGCAATATTTTCATGCCTTCTACTTCTTGTGATATTTTTTTGGCTTTAGATTTTATGAACAATGAAAGTTACTCATGTATACATGTGACATATGTGAAAAAATCAAGGGAAGTTAAAATGGATGATATATACATATACAACATGTACACCTTGTCTCTTTTGTTAGCCACATTTCAGATTAAGCAATGCCGAGGACGGCTTTGTTTTCAAAAAGGGGAGGATGATGAGGACATGACTACCTTGGATACGACCAAAAATATTGCATACATGCATATTTGTCAGGTGATTTCTAATGCAAACTATTCAATAGTCTATTTATGTTATCCAGAACAAAAATACTTCACACACTTTTGTGTTTTGTCTAATTGCAGGTGTATGGGACATTTGTACAATCCACATATGAAGATAAGGTAAAAGGAGATGTTTAGGTTGTGTTCAAAAAGTCCTCTCACGTCACTTTTGGGCCAAGAGAAGATAGAGTCCAAGTCTCTCACGTTCTGGATTCAGATTCAGACTGCACAGACATACCTGACTCAAAACGCCAACAACGTTTTCATACGGACTCCGAATTGGGTGATTCTTTTTTTGTTGGAAACTAGATTTCGTGATCTTTCCATCCCAATTGGATTCACCTTCAAATTCGTCCGGAGCGTTGAGTTACGGACGAAACAATCTGACGTTGCAGCAGAATCCGAGTCAAACTACAAGCCCAAAGGTGTTGCATCACCTCCACTTGGGCCCATGAACCTTGTACGACCTAGGGTTAGTTTTAGGCTGCCTTGTGACGTCCTCCCACCTCCTTGGCCGTCACCCCTTGCTCCTATATAAGTAGATTCCATCTAGTAGCTTTTTCCTTGGGATTTGTTTAGTTAAAAGTTAGCCATTGCAACTTCGTGTACTTCGTTTGTGTCCAACGACCAGACCAAGACCCCTTCCGGATCCCCACCATTATCAATACCTCATATATATTTGCAATATTCAGATTACTTTATCATATTCTTGCTCGTTCTTCGATTGCTTGCAGGAATAGACCTTCGTGGTCAGGCTGACCGTGCTTCCGGCATCGTCAGTAACCTCAGGAGATTGGTTTAGCGATTGCTAAGGCGCAACGTCGTGCACGTTTGTAGTCGGATCGTCAAAGTCGTCTCCACCAAATCGATAGTTATCATCTCATTGAAAGATCGGGACACCCTCGCCTCTATCAATGTGCATGTATTTCAAATTTGAATTTTGCACATAAAAAGCCTAGAAAACCCAGTTAATGCATAAAAATGTCCAAAGGAACCCCGAAAAATTCCAAAATTAAACATAACACTCCTGTTGTTCTATGTTGACACTAGAAATTTTTTGACAGCAATAAGAGGCAATCGATATCGTTTCATCCCCAAAGGTGGCACGTTCCCTACCGAAACCATCACGCTTGTTTTGAGAAATTTAGACCCAAACCTGCCCCAAATGGGACAAAAATTTTACCACGGCATGGTGATGCCGCTCCATGATAGCATGCCAAGTTTCATGAATTTCAGATGAGTTTTGGATTTACTAGAATTTAAAAACCAAGTATCTCAATGTTTGCGGCCGAGTGACGGTGGCAGGGTGTTTGACATTCATTCCCATTACTTGCATGGCACCTAAGCATGCAACTAAGGACACGGATTTGATTTTTCAACCCGTTTACATGCACTGGAGCATGTGCATGCAGTTCAAATTTGAATTATGCACCTGAAATGCCTACAAAACCAATTTAATGTATAAAACGTCCAAACGAACCCTGAATAATTCCAATTTTTTGACGACACACCTATAGTTGCATGTTCACTACAGATAAAAGTTCCAGCAATTCCAACACCATCCTTTGCAGCTGTGACGCCATTATGTAATTCAAATGAAGACGAAAAATCAAGTAGATTGCACACAGTTTATTATCACCAACCGTTCGAGATGCAGCACAAAATATCTTGGAGCACCGTCGGAGTGTCAAGCACACTAGGCCGCTCCTCAAATATCATTTCACTGTCCAATCATCGCCGGTGAAAGATGTGGACGTGGACCCGCATCGTGAGGGCAACTTCGGCGGCCTACTCAGGCGACAGCACGGCCGCAGCCGCCAGGCGCATGCTAACAAGCTTCGTGAGAGCGACCGCACTCTATGTCCGGGCGGCCAAGGCAGCCCAAACGGCCGATGTTGCTTCTTAGCGGCGGCAGCAGCATCTGCCTTAGGGATAGCAACTGGCAAGAGTGGCACAATAGCCGTCCGTTCTGCAGCAGCGGCCTTAGCCCTGATGGAGGCTGCCCACGACCATGTCGAGGCCATCCACGCCCGGCTCATGGCGGTCACCGCAAAAATTGAAATAAGCTTCTCCAACAACGGTTGGCAACCCACAGCCAATGAGTTGGCAATCGCCGAGAGAGTTCGAGCAGCCGTCCGTTCCTCCGTGGCATACCTTGCAAGGACGGATCTCGCCAAAGCCCAAATCGCGGCCGCCCAAGCCCAGCTCATGGCGGCCTATTCCAAAGATATGGCGGACGTGGATGGCGGGATGCTTGCCGAGTATGGTGCGATTGATGCCATGGAGCCCCTTCCCCAGGAGACCGTCGGGCGCGAGCTGGACATGGAGGCGGCGACAGAGATCGACGAACACCAGCTATAGTAGTACTCTCTTTTTTCAATTAGGAGCGCCGATCTTTAATTTGTTAGAGTAATGTTTAGGTTAGCTAGCTCTATTTAATTGCTGAACTTGCTCGATTAAGAAGCATGGGTGTGCTATAGTCTCCTTTGTGTACCCAATTATGCAATGACGTGGATGACCACTGTAACCAGGGAAATTCAAACCAAATTTTTTGATGTTCAAACTCATCACACACGGGTTAAGCTATCTGAATCGTTTGTGATGTTCACATATCGTACATAGTTCTGAATAAGGGGCCGTGTTTGATGACACTTTGCGCGCCCGTTTTTTCGCTGAAGCAAATCCAAATTTTCGGCTTCTGCGGAAATATCGACCTCCCCGCCCCCCCTCCCCTTACCAAAAGCCACATTTCCCCTATTTTTGCCTCCCTTTCCAAGTTGAAACCTTCAATCCTTGCTTGCAGCGCCGCCTCCTCGCCGGTGACCCACCTTCACGCTGCTCGTCCTCGCCTATCCAGGCAGGTAATCCACACCCGACCCCCATCCTCCTCCTCCTTCCACATCCCACATGCCCCGACCGTCGGCGCGATACCTTCCACCCATATCACCGACCCCTCCACCAAATAAGCGCCGCCCAAAGCCATGGTGCGCGCAGTATAGCCAGGATCTCAAGGAGTATTTGGCAGCGGAGAAGCAAATCGCGGCCGCACGCGCGGATGAGGTCGCGATGGCTGCCATTCGTGTCGACCCCCGGATCTTGGAGGAGCACCTTGCCGTTGAGGCCACCGTCGACGCTTCGCGCGCTGCCGACGCGACACAGTTGGCTGTTTGGTTCATGCAATGCTATGTTCAATTATTGTGGGTGCATTCTGTTATCGTATACCATGTGAGAAACAAATCAAATTTGGCTATACTATATACATGAGAAAAAAATACAATTGCTATATTTCCAAGTTGTTAAGCACGCTTGGTTTGGTTAACTGTCTGATCTTATAGTAGAAGTATGTTATATTGTGCAATGTGGTGCTCATTTAATGTTTGGTTCATTTGTTGTGGTGTTTAGTTAACTGTTTGGTTCAGTTCTGCAATGCGATGTTCAATTCTTGTGGGTGCATTCTATTATTGTATACCATGTGAGGAATAAATTGAATTTGGTTGTACTAAATACATGAGAAACAAATACAATTGCTATATTTCCAAGTTGTTAAGCATGCTTGGTTTGGTTAACTGTCTGATCTTCTATTAGGAGTATGTTATATTGTGCAATGTGGTGCTCAGTTAATGTTTGGTTCATTTGTTGTGGTGTTCAGTTAACTGCCTGGTTCAATTCTGCAATGCAATGTCCAATTGTCGCGGGTAGAATTTTGTATTGGTGTGCATGTGAGGAATAAATCGAATTTGGCTGCACTTAATACATGAGAAACATATACAAGTTCTATATTTCCTAGTTCTTAATCATGCTTGGTTTGGATAAATGGGTTTTTCCATGTGGCTTGAATTAATCTAATGAATCTGCAATGCGCTTATTTTTCATCAACAAATTTTACCGATAGCATGCGAACCCTTACTTAACCTGATGACTAACTACCTTATATGTGTTGCAGGGAAACAATGGGAAGCACTGAGGTTTACAATCGAGGTTAGCACGTGCATGGCCGTTGTCTAATAGCACATTATTGTGCAATTGTAGGAACCATTCTAATATTTAGGTTTTTAACAATTTGGTCTTGCACATGTAGGTCTTGCTATCAGAGGTTTTGACCCACTGTTCGACCTTTTTTGCATATGGGGAAATGAGTTGTGCATGAATATCAGTCAAGTCAAGAAACTCAGAAAGATTTTTAGGATAAAGAAATTAGCAACAAAAAACAATGAGATCTTTGTCTGCACAATGAAGAAGACATCAGTTCACTACAGGATGGTACTAACTATTATACCTTGCCTTTTTTATTCTTTTGCCTCATTTCCAAGATAAACAAGATATTTATGCACATCCTTGTTTCCAGGCCTTTCCAAAGCAGTTCACTGATGATTACCTCTCAAACCACTTGTATGGTCAGGAGGTGAGGAAGGTATTCATACAACACCCACAGTTCAATATTGAAGTGTTCCTGAAGAGGACGAAGGATGGACGGTCAATCATCCACAAGCACTGGCCTAAAGTTACAAAGACCTTCAACATCAATGAAGGCTCAATATTCGCCTTCTGCTTCAGCAATTTTCCAGATGAAATACATATGTCTATGTACAGTCTATGATGGTAATTTTGAAAGGTTATAGATGTTGCATGTGAAACTTTGTGCTGGTGTAGTTGTGTAATGGGGTAGCTGAGTGCTGAAGCTATATGATGTTGTACTCTGATGTATTTCAATTATGAAAATGAAATATATTGTGTGCTTAATATGAAATGTCAATTAGATTAATAAATGGATTATTAATAATCAAATAATTTTCTTGCCAATTGGGGTTTTCTATTGCAAACGGTTATTGAAAAAACACTGTGTGCGATGCATTCAATGACGCACATAGTTTCTAGGAATAAACCGTGTTAGATTAATGAGCAATCACACACGACATCCTCTTAGAAACTGTTTGCGTTAGGCCACCTGGTGCAAACGTTTACCACATAAAAACTGTGTGTGATGGACAACCTTTGACACACAATTTCCTCTAAGCACCGTGTGTGATGCATTCAATAACGCAAATGATAAAATTGTTAATACTGTGTGCAATGGAAACATTATCACAAACGATTTAACGGGAAAAATTGTGTGTGATGTATTTGCAAACAGAAACGGTTTCCTTGGACTGCCTATGTGGGATGTATATACGAACAAAAACGTTTAGCGGGGACTGACTGTGTAGGATGTACTTACGACCGGAAATTATTTCGCCTGTATAATTGTATTTTTTAGCACTACTGTATGTATAACCGTATTTGGTCGCTTGCCGGTCGCACACAACCTCATTTTGCCGAGCGTGTGTGCCAGGAGGGCATATCCCCGACGGTTTCTGGGTTGTGTGGGAAGGACCCCCCATCGCCCACACTCACTAGGCGACGGTTCCAAATGCCATCGCAGAAAGGGGTTAAAAACCGTTTGTATATCACCTCGCTGTACTAGTGACATCACCATCACCGTCACCACTCCATCGTGCTGACAAAACTCTCCCTCGGGGGACGTTAGCGAGCTGAACGTGTGCTGAACTCGGAGGTGCCGTATGTTTGGTACTTGATCGATTGGATCGTGAAGACGTTCGACGACATCAACCGCATTAACCTAACGCTTCCGCTTTCGGTCTACGAGTGTATGTGGACACACTCTCCCCCTCTCGTTGCTATGCATCTCCTAGATAGATCTTGCGTGATCCTAGGATTTTTTTTGAAACTGCATGCTAAGTTTCCCAATAGGCAGGGTCATGCACAATGCAAGTATCAACAAGTAACTGAGGAAACCCATCAAACTGGTTACCACCTCTTCATGATTCCGATGCAACAATAATAAGGTGCTATATGACATGGATAAAAAGGGTTTCATAGGCATGGTCAATGGGCGGCGGCTTGCCTAGATCCTCAAGGTCTTAAATCCTTCTGGTCCATTTCCGAGTATTCCGTCTACCTCGTCAACTAACGTCGGAAACAATCACCATAAGCAACACAACAAGGCAAAAACAAAAGTGCTCTAAAAATGTGATTTATACTCTTCTATGATTCCTTTGGTCATATGAAAAATGAGCAAGGTGGTTTCTTTGGAAGTGGATCATTGGATATTTTTGAACATTTCAATATGATGGGATCAAGGGATTTGTGGATTTGCAAGAAGTGTACAGAAACATTATTTTGAAAAATGAGCAAAGGCACCCATTGCACAAAGCATTATTTTAGAATCATCTAGGAGTTGTTTTCACTATATTTGGGGTTGAGAGGAATTTCCTATGAACTTTAGAAGTTGGCTATTCATCGAGAGATGGACCAATATTTGATGTGGCACAGAAAGTGTTGGAACAAATGTTCATAAACTAAGTTATGAACATAGAAGTATCTAGGAATTTGAATCATGGCATTTGGATTAAATTTGGGCTCTCTGTGGTTTTGCCTTGCAGGTTGTTCCATGTTGGAACATGGATATGTTGGGATATCACTTTATCTCTTATTTAATTAATGCATCTATATACTTGGAAAAGGGTGGAAGGCTTGGCCTTTTGCTCGGTGTTTTGTTCCACTCTTGCCGCCTTAGTTTCCATCATACCGGTGTTATGTTCGTTGATTTTGCGTTCCTTACGCGGTTGGGGTTATGGGACCCCCTTGACAGTTCACTTTGAATAAAACTCCTCCAGCAAGGCCCAACCTTGGTTTTACATTTGCCTAACAACCTAAGCCTTTTTCCCTTGGGAGTTGCAAACCCGAGGGTCATATTTATTTAACCCCTCGGGCCAGTGCTCCTCTGAGTGTTGGTCCGAACCGGGCAACCTGCGGGGCCACCTCGGGGAAACTCGAGGGTTGGTTTTACTCGTAGCTTGACCCATCCAGTGTGCCCTGAGAACGATATATGTGCAGCTCCTATCGGGATTTGTCGGCACAGTCGGGCGGTCTTGCTGGTCTTGTTTTACCATTGTCAAAATGTCTAGTAACTGGGATTCCGAGACTGATCGGGTCTTTCCGGGAGAAGGAATATCCTTCATTGACCGTGAGAGCTTGTGATGGACTAAGTTGGGATACCCCTCCAGGGTATAAACTTTCAAGAGCCGTGCCCGTGGTTATGTGGTAGATGGGAATTTGTTAATATCCGGTTGTAGAGAACTTGACACTTGACTTAATTAAAATGAATCAACCACGTGTGTAGACGTGATGGTCTCTTTTTGGCAGAGTCCGGGAAGTGAACACGGTTTGGGTTATGTTTGAACGTAAGTAGTTTTAGGATCACTTCTTGATCACTTCTAGCTTCACGACCATTGCGTAGCTTCTCATCTTACTCTTATTTGCGTATGTTTGCCACCATATTTTCTTAGTGCTTGCTGCAACTCCACCTCATTACCTTATCCTACCCATAAGCTTAAAAAGTCTTGATCTCGTGGGTTTTGAGATTGTTGAGTCCTCATGACTCATAGATACTACCAAAACAGTTGTAGGTGCCGATGATGCCAGTGCAGGTGATGTTACCGAACTCAAGTGGGAGTTCGACAACGACCTTGGTCGTTACTATGTTTCGTTTCCTAATGATCAGTAGTGGAGCCCAGTTGGGACGATCGGGGATCTAGCATTTGGGGTCATCTTCCTTTTCATTTGGATTTGACCGTAGTCGGTCTATGTGTGTATTTTGGATGATGTATGTCTTATTTAAGTATTGTGTGAAGTGGCGATTGTAAGCCAACTCTCTATTATCCCTTTCTTGTTCACTACATGGGATTGTGTGAAGATGACCCTTCTTGCGACAAAACCACCATGCGGTTATGCCTCTAAGTCGTGCCTCGACACGTGGGAGATATAGCCGCATCGTGGGCGTTACAAAATGACTTTGCAAAATTTTGAGCCCATGTGTGGTTAAGTCAAACTAGTAGTAGCGTTTGTAGGAAAAACGTGCTATAGCTAAGTTAGCTATAGCGCTTTCCAACAAAACATGCTACTGCTACAGGAAGTAGCTAATTATTTCCCTTTTTCTTTTCATTTTATCTAAGGAACTTAGCTATAGCGCGGGAACGCAAAAAGCGCTACTGCTAAGGTAGCTATAGCGCATTGTGAAAACAAGCGCCACTGCTATGCCTTTCTCCTCTATTTTTCTTTTTCTTTTGTTTTTCATTTTTTTCATTTCTCCTTTTCTATTTCTTTCATTTCCTTTACTTTTCTATTTATTTTTCAACTTATTTTATTTTTCTTGGCAGTAGCGCTCGACAACAAAAATGCGCTGCTACAAGGCACTTAGCAATAGCGTGGTTTTCCTTAGGTTCGCTACTACTATTCCTAGCCTACCGGCAATAGTGTGGGAATTATAGTAGTAGCGCTTTTTCATGCAGACGTGCTACTGCTACAACTATAGTTGTAGCATGCTTTGTTGACGCGCGCTACTACTAAGTAGTAGGAGCGCTTTGTTCTGTCCAGCGCTACTGCTATAACTCTTTGTATAAGGTTTTCCCTAGTAGTGCGGGGACGCGCGAGCTACCCAGGTTCAGGCCATTGTGTGGTGTAATAACCTACTCCTGCTTGTGTTGGATTGCTGTGTAATTGAGCGCTTGGAGCTCGAGGTACACGAGGTGTGGGGTGAGAGTGACTTGATCCCCTTACATGGAAGCGGCCCTGCCCCTTTTGTAGTGTTGTGGACCTCTTCCGCGAAATATGAGCAGGAAAGGGTGGCCATAGGGTGGAAATTCAAAGGGCAACATGTGCCCAGGCTTATCTCGACTAAAGGAGGTCTTCGCATGTCAAAGATGCCATCCTGACGCGCTTGTGGGCTTGATGATGACCTCCTCCCTAGCGCTTTGATCCGTCCTGATCTCGTTGCACCAAAGCGGAAGGCTTTTGGACTTGCTTTGGGGGAGGTAGACGCTTCTACCCCCTATCACCAGAATGGAAACTGGTCTTGGTCATGGCTCGCCATCCTTATCCTGACAGCGGGACATCATCCATGTGATGGACTCGGAGCCCCAGGGTTGGCGCTGTACGCCCTGCCTCGTGAAGCAGCCACGCGGGGGTGATAACCCGCATGTGTAGGGTATGAATTGTAGCTTTTTCGTTAAATAAGAGTGTCGAACCCAATGAGGAGCTAAAGGTAGGATTTATATTCCCTTCAAGTTCTATGGACCACCGATAGAACTCTACGCACACTTAACATTCGCTTTACCTGGAACAAGTATGCAAGTATTTTGTAGGTGTGATGCTAGAACTACATTGCAAGAATAAACTAGTACTTTTCTAGATAATAATAGTTAGTTGTTTAATAGAAATATTCTTCTAATACAAGAGAAGCATTTTGTCCCTAGGCAATCGATAACTAGACCTGTAATCATTATTGCAGTTTTATATGAGGGAGAGGCATGAGCTAACATACTTCCCGTAATTGGATGATATGCACTTATGACTGGAACTCTACCAAGCATCTGCAACTACCAAATATCATTAAGGTAAAACCAAACCATAGCATTAAGTATCAAGTCCTCTTCACTCCTATACGCAACAACCCCTTACTCAGGTATAAGCTTCTGTCATTCTCGCCACCAACCATAAGAGAATCATGAACGTATTGCAACATCCTACAACGGGAATCCCACATGCTTGCGCAACATGGAGGGCACCATAGGACAACACAAAAATAAAAACATACAAGTCAAACCAATCACGATCATCAATCAAACCAAAGGACAAAACAGATCTACTCAAACATCATAGTGTCATGGGAAAACACGGCCACCTATGGGGCCATCAGCCCCTTGTGGTTCGACAGGGGGGAAGAGCACATTGCACAAAGAGCGGAAGGTCCAGATCAACACAATAGTGATCGCATAGGCAGTTTTTACCCAGGTTCGGGATGCGACGAGGCGTCAAACCCTACTCCTGCTTTAGTGGATTGATGAAAGGACCGTGGTGGAGACGTAGCGCTCTAGCCCGACAAGGTTGCCTTGGGACGAGAGTAGCTACGTGCGTATGAGTGTTCGAGGGTCCAAATCCTTTCTAAGGTTGCCACGACCCTCCTTTTCTAGGTCAAGGGGTCACCACAATGGAAAATCAGTCATTGCATACTGATTAGATAGCAAACAGTGCTATCATACCTAACTCTACAGATAGGACAAGGTGCATTAAATCCACTGCTTAGTGTCACATCGTAGCGTAGCCCAACAAGCCTTGTCGTGCCGTTCGGCCACCTCCTCGCCTGCCTGCATGACACGTCCCTGGACGGGTGTCATTTTGAGGTGATTTCCTTTGGAGATGGCTGCCACAAGCCAAATAACAGCCACTTAGTCACTTGAGGGCTCGACACCGCTCCCATAGGTGACTTGTGTTGCTGCAAGGTGGAGCGGTGGGGCCTTCGCGGGGAAATCCGCCCTCGTCGTCCCCGGCAAGCTTGCCGGGGCAGTCTTGAGATTTGTCTTCAGGGCAACCTCGACCTTGCCAGGCTCGCCTGCCCGGCAAGGGAGGTTTTTCCTTAGTGGTATCTTGTTCGTTGGTCTTGTCTTGGTCTTCTTGATCCGCCCTTTGATTTCTGAAAGCGCTTATCTCTTTAGTTTGGCCTGGTCTTGGATGCTGCAACCTTGCTCTTAAGCTTGTGTACAGTCTGAGCAACATACGCCTGGGGTTTGTTCCACCGACAGGAGCCCCGGGCCTAGCCAGAACGCGATGCTGAGCGTCGTCGGGGTAGGCCCTGTCTAGTACATAGGCGAGGAAGTTGCGGTAGTTCACCATTTGAGATCTTCTTTGCTTCTTCATTAACCTGTGCTTGAATCTATTTTTGGTTTCCCCGTGCGTCGCGTAATGCCAATTGTAGTGGGGCCATCTTTGTAATGGACCGAGAATGACTTTAACGCACAAGGGAGTAACTGCCAATTCACTCTTCCCACCACATTCTTATCCCTTGCCACTTATGTTGCCTGGTGCGGGAGATAGTGTCATGGCAGGGCCCCGGTCTTCTTGGGTTCGTGGAGAGGGATGACGGTTGTATCCGGCCGTCGATGGTGGTTTAGATGGGTCGGATCAGAGAGAACCCCCCTGAGGTTAGGGTGAAGGACCAGCCCCTAGCCCTGGTCTGCTTATAAAAAGGGGGTGAGAAGGAGTGGAAGTGCTCATTCACGCACCTCTCGTCCTTCGTTCCTTGCCTTCTTCTTTACTATGTTGAGGGGGAGATACTGGGGCCAGGCCCCGGGCTCTAGCTTGGGGTCGATGACGCCGGACGCTCGTGTCAATGGTCGAGGAGTGAGTCTGGTCCGGGGCCAAAGGGGGTGCGGCAGTCGAAGATATGAGCGCGGAGTCACCTGCAGTGTGGGAGGTGTTGCGCTTCTCCAAAAAGGTGAAACACTCATCCCCCCACAAGAGCCCACAATTTGGTGGGGGGCACTAGCCCTTACTGCGAGTTTCCGAGGCTCGTCGTTCCGACGATAGGGCTCTTGGGTCTTCCGACGCCTGTCTGGGGTGCAGTGCTCGGGATCCTTGGCAATCCCATCACTGCTCCTTCTAATGGATCCGGGGTTAATGTTGAAGATGGTGGAGCCTTCCCGCCCACCAAAGTGGGGAGCGTTGCTCCCCGCGCACCTCGGAAGTTGCCGTTGTCCGCTGCTTCTATGGGGAAGGTGACGATCCGATGGTCCATCGTCTTCCTGGAGCAGTGGTGATGAGGAAAAAACAAGGGAAGGTGGAGAGGGTGGGTGGCAGGGAGTCAGGTCGAAGTATGATGGCACTGACGCCTTCGTCTCGTATTGCCGGCCCGTTGCCTCGTCTTTTCGCTCTTCCCCTCCCTCCCCGACAACAACATCATAGGCCTCTTCAGGACGGTTGCCAGGGAGATTTGTAACACCCCCGATGTAATTTACCTTATATGTATCCCAACTCTTGCCGTTTCCGGCGCTAAGTTATTTTATTTTCCTCGGGTTCGGGTTTTTGTCTCCGTGTGTTGTTGCCTTTGTCATGCATCTCATATCATGTCATCATGTGCATTGCATTTGCATACGTGTTCGTCTCATGCATCCGAGCATTTTCCCCGTTGTCCGTTTTGCATTCCGGTGCTCCTATCTCCTCCGGTGCCCCTTTCTACCTCTTTTCGTGTGTGGGGGTTAAACATTTCCGGATTGGACCGAGACTTGCCATGCGGCCTTGGTTTACTACCGGTAGACCGCCTGTCAAGTTTCGTGCCATTTGGACTTCGTTTGATACTCCAACGGTTAACCGAGGGACCGAAAAGGCCTTGTGTGTGTTGCAGCCCAACACCCTTCCATTTTGGCCCAAAACTCACCTAAACCCTCTCAATCGTCTCGGTCGTTCGATCACGATCGCGTGGCCGAAAACCGCACTCCATTTGGAGCTTCTTAGCTCCATCTATGCCTATAAATAGATCCCCTTCCGAAATCACGGGTCTTCTTCCCCCGAAACCCTAGAAATTCTTTCTCCGCACGCGGATACGTCCGCCCGCACCGGACGAAATCGCTGCCACCAACCGGGCCGTGCCACATGGCAGCGCGCGCCCCACATTGCCGCCTCGCCCGTGCCGACCCGCCTGGCCCGCGCGCGGCCCTCCCCGCCGCCGAGCCGGGCCACATGCATCTTGCCCGCGCCGCCTCGTCTTCCCCGACGCCGTTCGCCTGCGCCGCCCCGCCACCTCGCCGCCGTTGCGCCGGCCGCCGCACCCGCGATTGCCGGCCGCCGCGTCCCTCCTCGCCACCTCGCCACCCTCTTTCTCCGATGGCGCCGCGGCGTCCCGAGGCGCCAGAAAGCCGCGCCGCCACCCCCACCCGCCGGATCCGGCTGCCCCCTCGCCGAATTGGCGCTTCTTCCTCGCCGGAGCAGGAGTTCCTCGCCGGAGTTTTTGGTTCGCGTGCAGCTGCTACAGTACCTCGGAGGAACCCTAGATCTGAGATTGAACTCGGTTGACTTTTGCCTTCTCTCAGTCATTTTTTTGCTATCTTTGTCATGTCGTAACTCTCCATCTGTAGATCCGATTTGCGCGTGTAGCATATCAAATGTTCGCCTCAACGAGTACATCATTTCATCCCATTGCATCATTTTCATTTGAGCTCATCTTGGTGCCCGAAATGATGTTGGAAGAGGGCTATGTGGTTAATTTGTCAGATCTGTTGCATCAAATAGCTATTTTTCATTTTTGCCATGTTTAATGTGTGCATGATATGCTCCTGAGCTCTACATGTGTTTTGTTTAGTGCCATGCCATCTTTACAGAGGTGCTTACCATGTATTTTTGTGATATGTGTGGCGACTAGCACAAGCTTGCAAAGTAGCGTAATCGGTAATGCTGATTTCAGGGACTTGGAATTTCTCCAAGTCCTTGCTCTGTTTTTGTCGGTATGCTATATGTTCATGTTGTTTCCTAGTGATCCGTGCCTCTTTTGAGGATGATCAGTAAGGATGATTTGTTAATATTGTGGTGCTATATCCATCCATGTCTTTGTTTGCATTTATGGATCACCCTATCTTGAGCCAATCGAGCTCTACTTTTGCTATTTCTTGATTCCTGGCAGATTGTTGACTTGTTAGCGATTTTGCCGAGGATGTTGCTGTTGATCCGTGCTTGCTATGTTGTTGTTCTTGACATGTCTAGCTTCTATGTCATGTATTATTGATGTGTGTATGATTAGTTTGTCATGCCATGCTCTGTAGTGAGTGCATCGAGCTCGTGAACATGCCTACTCGTTAACTGTTTTGCATGCTCGAGTTTTTCACCAAGTCTAAGATCTGTTTATGTTTTTGCCATGTTCACATGCTTGCAATTGTATTTTCTGATCCCTTTTGGCTCAAGGTCACCAAGGGACTTTTGTTAAGTGCTTTGAGTAGCTCCATTTCATGCCTTGCTTTGACATGATAAGTTCCTGTAGCATGTAGTTTTCATGCTCTAAAGTGTGCTTCCTGATGTTAAATTCCAGACTTGTGTTAATTTCACCAAGTCTGAAACCTGTTATCATTTGCATTTTTGCCATGCCTGTTTGAACCTGTTAATGGATGAATTAGCCGTAGCTCAGTGTTCATCTTTTGTCAAGAATTATGAGTGGATCCCTTCCATGTATTTTGTTGTCATGTTTGAGTGTTGTAGCATATTTATCTTGATGCATTTAGTTGGTCACTTGCTGTTTACCGCAGACCGGTGCCATATTTGTTTTGCTTGCCATTTCCAAACCGTGCATCCGATTCCGGTGATCTTTATATCGATTTTAACCGGAATCACCTCACCTTTCCAGTGGACCTCTTGGATTTCCAAGTTGAGGCCAGGTTCAATCATTTCTTGTCAAATCTTGCATATGCATCACATATCGCATCCCGCATAGCATACCATGTTTGCATCATGTTGTTTGAGCATTGCACGTGGTTGATTGTGTTCCTTTTGCTTGTTTGTCTTGTTTGGGTAGAGCCGGGAGACAAGTTCACGAAGGAGGAGCCCGTTGAGTTCGCTTTCGAGGATCCAGTCAACTCTGACAACTTTGCAGGCAAGATGATGATACCCTCGAAATCACTTCTATCTTTGCTTGCTAGATGCTCGCTCTTTTGCTATACCTATTCTACGATGCCTACCACTTGCTTATCATGCCTCCCAAATTTCCATGTCAAACCTCTAACCCACCATGTCCTAGCAAACCTTTGATTGGCTATGTTACCGCTTTGCTTAGCCCCACTTATAGCGTTGCTAGTTGCAGGTGAAGATTGGAGATTGTTCCTTGTTGGAACATTGTTTATTGTTGGGATATCACCATATTATCTTGTTAACTTAATGCATCTATATACTTGGTAAAGGGTGGAAGGCTCGGCCTTTTGCCTAGTGTTTTGTTCCACTCTTGCCGCCCTAGTTTCCATCATATCGGTGTTATGTTCCCAGATTTTGCGTTCCTTACGCGGTTGGGTTATAATGGGAACCCCTTGACAGTTAGCCTTGAATAAAACTCCTCCAGCAATGCCCAACCTTGGTTTTACCATTTTCCACCTAGCCCCTTTTTCCCTTGGGTTTCCGGAGCCCGAGGGTCATCTTTATTTAAACCCCCATGGGCCAGTGCTCCTCTGAGTGTTGGTCCGACCGAGTAGACTGCGGGGCCACCTTGGGGCAACTTGAGGGTTGGTTTTACTCGTAGGATGTCTCATCTGAGTGTGCCCTGAGAACGAGATATGTGCAGCTCCTATCGGGATTTGTCGGCACATTCGGGCGGTGTTGCTAGACTGGTTTTACCATTGTCGAGGATGTCTTGTAAAACCGGGATGCCGAGTCTGATCGGAATGTCTCGGGAGAAGGAATATCCTTCGTTGACCATGAGAGCTTGTGATGGGCTAAGTTGGGACTCCCCTGCAGGGATTTGAACTTTCAAAAGTTGTGCCCGCGGTTATGGGCAGATGGGAATTTGTTAATGTCCGGTTGTAGATAACATGAAACTTAACTTAATTAAAATGAATCAACCGCGTGTGTAACCATGATGGTCTCTTCTCGGTGGAGTCCGGGAAGTGAACACGATGTTGGAGTAATGTTTGACGTAGGTTGTTCTAGGATCACTTCTTGATCATAGTTCTTCGTTCATGCTTTGCCTTCTCTTCTCACTCTCTTTTGCGAACAGGATAGCCACCATATATGCTAGTCGCTTGCTACAGCTCCACATATTACCTTACCTTTACCTATAAACTTAAATAGTATTGATCACGAGGGTGCGAGATTGCTGAGTCCCCGTGACTCGCAGATTACTTCCAAAACCAGATGCAGGGACCGATGATACCGTTCCAGACGATGCGCTTGAGCTCAAGTGGGAGTTCGATGAAGACTCTTGCCGTTACTATGTGTCTTTCCCAGATGATCAGTAGTGGTGCCCAGTTGGGGCGATCGGGGACCATGTCGCATGTTGCGGTTGATCTTTTATTTTGGTACCGTAGTCGGACCATGAGGGTATTGGATGATTGTAATGTTATTCATGTATTTGTGTGACGTGGTGAGTGTAAGCCAACTATGTATCATTTCCCCTTTTATTTATTTACATGGGTTGTTGTGAAGATTACCTTACTTGCGACATTGCTTTCAATACGGTTATGCCTCTAAGTCGTGCTTTGACACGTAGGAGATATAGCCGCATCGAGGGCGTTACAAGTTGGTAATCAGAGCCTTCCCCGACCTTAGGAGCCCCCTGCTTGATCGAATCGTTGGCGTTGTTGAGTCTAGAAAAATGTTTTGAGTCATTTAGAATTATATATTAGAGAGTTTAGGAATTCTTTTTACTCCCCAGTCCCTTCATCGCTCTGGTAAGGCATCCTGACGTAGAGTTCTGACTCTTCTCTTCTCAAATTTCACTAAAAAAAATTAGGATCACGCGGGTATCTCGGAATCGTTCCGATCGATTTATGACGAGAACATTCTTCTTGGTGCCTCCTGTCATTTAGGTGTTGTGGCAGTGTCCCGGGGAGTTATAGCCGCATCGAGGGCGTTACAAGATTGTCTCTCTCTCTTGGTGTCTTCGCCTTCTCGACAGTCTTCCAGCTAAGCTTTGGCGGCTCTCCCCGCCGGTGTCGTGGTTCTAAGCCTGACAGTAGAGTGGGGGGTAGGTATGGAGAGGCAAGGTCCTAGCTATGGAGAGGTTGTAAGCACAAAGGATGTACGAGTTCAGGCCCTTCTCGGAAGAAGTAACAGCCCTACGTCTCGGAGCCCGGAGGCGGTCGAGTGGATTAGGAATGTATGAATTACAAGGTGCCGAACCCCTCTGCCTGTGGAGGAGGGTGGCTTATATAGAGTGTGCCAGGACCCTAGCCAGCCCACGCAGGAGAGGGTTTAAGGTGAGTTAAGTCTGGGGCGTTACTGGTAACGCCCCACATAAAGTGCCTTTACTATCATAAAGTCTACTTGATTACAGGCCGTTGCAGTGCAGAGTGCCTCTTGACCTCCTGGTGGTCGAGTGAGTCTTCGTGGTCGAGTCCTTCAGGCCAGTCGAGTGAATCCTCGTTGGTCGACTGGAAGGCGACCTCTTCTAAGGATGTCCTGGGGTAAGTTACTTGGATCAGGTCCATGACCCTACCCTAGGTACATAACCCCATCATTAGCCCCCGAATGGATTGAGGCTTCGAGTGAAGAAGGAGTTGATGTCGTTTCCGATTAATCTTTGTGCTCCGGTTGTGCGCTGTTCTGGACCAAAGAATCC
>NC_041384.1:305537769-305554225 GCF_002162155.2 Triticum dicoccoides
AGCTAAGCCTCCGAGTGGAAGGCTGGCTTACCACTCGGTAGGATTTTGATAACTTAGGCGAGCACGAGGCTGCAGCTAAGCCTCCGAGTGAGAGGATTGCTCTTCACTCGGTAGGATTTTTATAACTTAGGCGAGCACGAGGCTGCAGCTAAGCCTCCGAGTGGAAGGCTGGCTTACCACTCGGTAGGATTTTGATAACTTAGGCGAGCACGAGGCTGCAGCTAAGCCTCCGAGTGAGAGGATTGCTCTTCACTCGGTAGGATTTTTATAACTTAGGCGAGCACGAGGCTGCAGCTAAGCCTCCGAGTGGAAGGCTGGCTCACCACTCGGTAGGATTTTGATAACTTAGGCGAAACGGATTCGCGGCTAAGCCTCCGAGTGGGAGTCTGGCTCACCACTCGGTAGGGTTTTTACAAACTTAGGCGAAACGGATTCGCAGCTAAGTCACCCACTGAGGGGAATTTCATTGGACGAAAAATAAAAAGTGATAGATATTATGGAGGAACTATGACACTTATTATTTTGAGGTCCATGAACTACAGAAGTACTTTATTGCAACTCATCCGAGTGATAAAGCTTAAGTGTAAAACGGGCGGAGTAGCTCCGCGTTCCAAGCTCGGGGCTCGTCGATATTATGCTCGACGTTGTAAAGACGGTACGCCCCGTTGTGGAGAACCTTGGTGACGATGAAGGGGCCTTCCCAAGAAGGAGCAAGCTTGTGTGGTTTGTGCTGATCCACTCGGAGAACCAAATCCCCTTTCTGGAAGGCTCGACCTCTCACGTTTCGGGCGTGGAAACGCCACAGATCTTGTTGGTAGATGGTCGACCGGATCAGAGCCATCTCCCTTTCTTCCTCTAAAAGGTCGACTGCGTCCTGCCGCGCTTGTTCAGCTTCTGCTTCGTTGTAGATTTCAACTCGAGGAGCATTGTGGAGAAGATCACTCGGCAAGACTGCTTCAGCTCCATAGACCAAGAAGAATGGAGTTCTTCCGGTCGACCGATTAGGCGTGGTCCGCAGTCCCCAGAGTACAGATGGAAGTTCGTCGACCCAAGCTCCAGCCGCGTGTTTGAGATCACGCATCAGTCGAGGCTTCAGTCCTTTGAGAATCAGTCCATTAGCTCGCTCTGCTTGTCCATTCGACTGCGGATGGGCGACTGATGCGTAGTCGACCCGTGTGCCCTGGGAGTCGCAGAAAGCTCTGAATTCCTCTGAGTCAAAGTTCGACCCATTATCCGTAATGATGCTGTGCGGGACTCCATATCTGAGTATTAGTTCCCTGATGAAGCTAACAGCA
Organism: Triticum dicoccoides; assembly: GCF_002162155.2. Classification (NCBI taxonomy): domain Eukaryota; kingdom Viridiplantae; phylum Streptophyta; class Magnoliopsida; order Poales; family Poaceae; genus Triticum; species Triticum dicoccoides. The sequence continues at coordinate 305,539,065 of NC_041384.1, forward strand.
GTACCGGTGTCAAGGCTCTTGATTGGTTTAGCCTCGATCCACTTGGTGAACTTGTCGACTGCCACCAGTACATGCGTGAAGCCACTTCGTCCTGTTCTCAAAGGACCGATCATGTCCAGCCCCCAAACTGCAAAAGGCCAGACGAGTGGGATGGTCTTCAAAGCTGACGCAGGCTTGTGCGACATATTCGAGTAGAACTGACATCCCTCGCACTTATCTACTATCTCTTTTGCCATCTCATTCGCCTTGGGCCAGTAAAATCCGGCTCGGTATGCTTTGGCCACGATGGTCCGAGAGGACGCATGATGACCACAGGTCCCCGAGTGAATATCATTGGGGATGAGTCGACCTTCTTCTGGTGTTATGCACTTCTGACCGACTCCAGTCGCGCTTTCTCTGTATAATTGTCCTTTGATTACGGTAAAGGCCTTAGATCGACGGACGATCTGCCGAGCCTCTTCCTCATCCTCCGGAAGCTCTTTCCTCAAGATATATGCGACATACGGAATCTTCCAGTCGGGAATGACCACCAAAACCTCCATGATCAAGTCGACCACCGCTGGGACTTCAACTTCAGTCGGATCTGTGGCGCTCTTGGGCTGTAGAGTTTCTTCGGTGAAAGGATCTTCTTTGACTGACGGAGTGTGTATATGCTCCAAGAACACACCACTCAGAATGGCTTCTCTCTTGGAACCTATCTTTGCTAGATCATCAGCTGCTTGATTTTTCAGTCGGGGTATATGATGGAGCTCCAACCCCTCGAACTTCTTCTCCAGCTTCCTCACTGCACTGCAGTATCCAGTCATGGCTGGGCTTCTCACGTCCCACTCTTTCATCACCTGATTGACCACTAAATCCGAGTCGCCATAGACCATTAGGCGACGGACGCCGAGTGAAACGGCATGCGCAACCCATATAGGAGGGCCTCATATTCCGCCTCATTGTTGGAGGAATCAAAGTGAATCTGGAGCACATATCTGAGCTTATCTCCTCTGGGGGAAACCAGGACAACCCCAGCACCGGAACCATTCAACATCTTAGAACCATCGAAAAACATGGTCCAATGCTCTGAGTGAACTTCAGTCGGCTGCTGTTGTTCAATCCACTCGGCGAGGAAATCTGCTATCGCCTGGGACTTAATGGCTTTCTTTGCCTCAAACTTGATATCAAGGGGAAGAAGTTCAATCGCCCATTTGGCCACTCGACCAGTTGCGTCTCTGTTGTGCAAAATCTCTGATAGTGGAGCATCGCTGACGACTGTGATGGAATGGTCAGAGAAATAATGAGCAACCTTCTTTGTGGTCATGTATATTCCATACACAAGCTTCTGATAATGAGGATATCTCTGCTTGGATGGAGTCAAGACTTCAGACAAATAATACACTGGGCGCTGAACTTTGAGAGGTTTTCCTTCTTCTTCCCGCTCGACCGTTAGCACAGTACTGACGACTTGTCCTGTGGCTGCGATGTAGAGCAACAGAGGCTCTTTGCTGATTGGAGCAGCAAGCACCGGCTGGGTGGAGAGCAGAGCTTTTAGCTCGGCAAACGCTGCATCAGCTTCTGGAGTCCACTCGAACTTGTCAGCCTTCTTCATTAGTCGGTAAAGAGGCAGTGCCTTTTCACCGAGTCGTGAGATGAATCGACTTAATGCGGCCCAGCATCCAGTAAGCTTCTGGACATCGTGCACTCGCACAGGGCGTTTCATTCGGAGAATAGTGCCAATCTTCTCTGGGTTAGCGTCGATTCCCCGTTTGGAAACGAGAAAACCGAGTAACTTGCCACCAGGAACTCCAAATGTGCACTTTGATGGATTGAGCTTGATATCATACCTTCTGAGGTTGGCAAATGTTTCGGCGAGGTCAGCGAGCAGGTCGGAACCTTTTCGTGACTTGACAACAATATCATCCATATAAGCTTCCACATTCCGACTGATTTGGGTGAGTAGACACTTCTGAATCATTCGCATAAATGTGGCTCCGGCATTCTTGAGGCCGAATGGCATGGTGATATAGCAAAAGCACCCGAATGGAGTGATGAAAGCTGTTTTTACCTCATCGGGCCCGTACAGACGGATCTGGTGGTACCCGGAGTAAGCATCTAAAAAAGACAACCTCTCGCATCCCGCGGTCGAGTCAACAATTTGATCTATGCGAGGGAGAGGAAAGTGATCTTTCGGGCAGGCCCGGTTGATGTGCTTGAAATCAATGCACATTCGGAGCGACTTGTCCTTCTTAGGAACCATGACGACATTAGCGAGCCACTCGGAGTGGTAGATCTCGCGGATAAATCCTGCCGCCAACAGTCGAGCCACTTCTTCGCCGATGGCCTTTCTCTTCTGGACGGCGGACCGCCGAAGATGCTCTTTGACTGGTTTTGCAGACGAGTCGACTCTTAGGCGATGCTCAGCCAGTCCCCTGGGAACACCTGGCATGTCAGCGGGCTTCCATGCAAAAATGTCCCAGTTCTCACGGAGGAACTGGATGAGCGCTTTTTCCTATTTAGGGTCGAGTGTTGTGGAGATGCGGGTCGGAGCTGCTTCGGGGTCGGTCGGGTGAATGTGAACAGGCTTCGTCTCACCGGACGACTGGAATGCAGACTCTGTGGCGGGCTTCTTGGAGCGCAGCAAGTCACTCGGATCTGCGTTTTGCTTGTATTCTTCGAACTCGACCGCCGTCACTTGGGAATCGGCAATCTTGGAGCCCTTCTGAAAGCACTCCTCTGCCTTTTTCCTATCACCGGTGACAGTGATCACACCTTTGGGACCGGGCATCTTCAATTTGAGGTACACGTAACATGGTCGAGCCATGAACCGTGCATAGGCTGGTCTCCCCAAAATGGCATGATATGCACTTTGAAAATCCTCGACCTCAAACGTCAACTTTTCTTTGCGAAAATGCTTCGAATCACCAAACACTACGTCCAAAGCTATCTGGCCGAGTGACTCGGCCTTCTTCCCTGGTATAACTCCATGGAAGCTCATGTTACTAGTGCTCAGTCGGGACATCGGAATGCCCATACCTTTCAATGTGTCTGCATACAATAAGTTCAGCCCACTTCCACCATCCATCAGCACCTTTGTCAGTCGAGTGCCTTCGACAACTGGATCGACCACCAAAGCTTGCCTCCCGGGGGTGGCAATATGAGTCGGGTGATCTGATTGGTCGAATGTGATGGGTGTTTGAGACCACTTCAGATAATTTGCCTTTGCTGGGGCAACCATGTTCACCTCTCGGTTAATCACTTTCAGTCGACTTCTGCTTTCCACATCTGCAAAGATCATCAGAGTGGAGTTGATATGCGGATATCCTCCCTCACTGTCCTCTTTGTCTTCGGCCTTGTCCGACTCCTTCTCCTTGTCCTTAGACTGTTTTCCCTGAAACTGCTGGATCAGGAGTCGACATTGGCGAGTGGTGTGCTTTGGGTAAATGATATTCCCCTCTTCATCTTTCTTCGTGTGAATGTGACATGGCATATCCATCACGTCATTCCCTTCTTTATCCTTTACCTTCTTGGGGTTCCAGGATCCTTTTGGTTTCCCTTTAAACTTTCCTTGAGTCACGGCCAGAGCCTCTCCAGGAGCTGCCGGTTCAGCCTTCCGCTTCTGTTTCCGACTGGTGTTTCCTTTTTCCGACTGACTCGGCTTGTGCTTGCCGCTTCGGAGTCGGTCTTCTTCTTCGCCGTTGGCGTACTTGGTAGCAATCTCCATCATCCGACTCAAGGTCATGTCACCGGTTCGACCAAATTTCAAACTCAGTTCTCTGTTCTTGACGCCGTCTTTGAAGGCGCATACTGCCTGATGATCAGAGACATTTTCCACAGTGTGGTGCAAAGTGATCCACCTCTGAATATACTCTCTGAGAGTCTCATTAGTTTTCTGTACGCAGACTTGCAACTCTGTCAATCCCGCTGGTCGCTTGCAAGTCCCTTCAAACGTTCTGACGAACACTCGGGACAGATCTTCCCAAGTGTAAATGCTGCTAGGAGGTAATTGAGTCAACCATGCCCTGGCAGAACCTTCCAACATGAGGGGCAAATGCTTCATGGCCACCTCGTCGTTCCCCCCACCAATCTGAACTGCCACTCGGTAGTCTTCAAGCCAAGTTTCAGGCTTAGACTCACCAGTGAACTTGCTGACTCCTGTTGCCAACCTGAAATTGGGGGGGATAACTGCGGCTCTGATAGCTCTGCTGAAACATTCAGGACCAGAAACATGTACTCGACTGCTCGTGGGTACATCTCTGTCGAGTGCGCCTCGATGGGCTCTGTTCCGGTCGACCAACCCTTGCACGATAATGGATCGCGCGTCGAAGCCTGGCTCTCTGGGGTCAACTGGAACCCTACGCCCTGTACTGTACTGACGCCTATCATCTGGCTGCCGAGGAGCGTAAGACCCACCCCTCGGAGGGGAATAGGGCACTCGACGCCTATCATCTCGGTCGAGTCTGTCGCCATATTGATCTCGCCGATTCTCACGCCCTTCGCGCTGCGGAGGCGATCTGGGGCTGTGGGCCGACTGAACCGTATTCACAGTGACAGATCGACTGTGAATTCTGTTGCGCGACTGAGACACGGCTGAATTCTGATCTCCTGCTGCCCGGAGCAGATCCCTGATCTGCAGCAAACCTCTGCCAGCTTCCGACTGCGAAGGCTGAATGGACTCTGCTATACGGGTCGCAGCTGCTAAATTCTGAATTGGGGTTCGATATACCTGAGTCGGCGGGAAGAGTTGACGTCGACTGGTGTCGGGAACTCGTTGCCGCGCGCGTTCGTCGAGTGCTCGCTGAAGGTTCTCCAGTCGAGTGCGCTCGGCCAAATTGGCCAGACGCGCCTCCTCCAAGGCACGAGCCTCGGGGGTTTCTCCTGCGATGGGAATACGCAGGGGATCCTCGTTCCTGCGGCGAAGCTCTTCTCTTTGCAGAGAGTCGAGTGGCTCGGGCTGGTACTCTTCGTAGTCTCGTGCAGGGTCGCCGCCGTCACCTGCTCCACCACCACGGGCGAAGCCAGGAGGGCTGTGGGGCCCGTCGACCATCAAGATTTCCGCCGCTGGATCACTGCTTCCGCACTCGGATGCAGTCTCTCCGGAGCCAGTCGACTGATCGAACAAGCCATAGAGAGATTCATTGGGCTCGATTGCCGCAACTTGTGTAGTGGCCGATTGGCGAGCCACTGCGTGACTCACCCATCGCTGAAGCCTCGACCGGCCTGAGCGCTTGCGCTGGCGGGAGACCGGGAGGGTGGAAGATGGAGGAGCCGACCGATACTGGGTCGACGGTTGCCGCAGCAGAACGCCGCGGACACATGCGCGAAAATGCGTCGCACCGCGGACGGGGAGCGCGTCTACGTCGAGTGGAGCCTCCTGGAGCCATGCGGAGTCGTCGGCGATGAAGGTGAGGGTGCCGAGACGGATCTCTTGACCCTTGACCAAAACTCCAGCAGACACCATGATGAGAGTACTCGGAAGAATCGCAACTTCTCCACAAAATCGCTAAAACACCGGCCCCAAGGTGGGTGCCAACTGTCGTGGTTCTAAGCCTGACAGTAGAGTGGGGGGTAGGTATGGAGAGGCAAGGTCCTAGCTATGGAGAGGTTGTAAGCACAAAGGATGTACGAGTTCAGGCCCTTCTCGGAAGAAGTAACAGCCCTACGTCTCGGAGCCCGGAGGCGGTCGAGTGGATTAGGAATGTATGAATTACAAGGTGCCGAACCCCTCTGCCTGTGGAGGAGGGTGGCTTATATAGAGTGCGCCAGGACCCTAGCCAGCCCACGCAGGAGAGGGTTTAAGGTGAGTTAAGTCTGGGGCGTTACTGGTAACGCCCCACATAAAGTGCCTTTACTATCATAAAGTCTACTTGATTACAGGCCGTTGCAGTGCAGAGTGCCTCTTGACCTCCTGGTGGTCGAGTGAGTCTTCGTGGTCGAGTCCTTCAGGCCAGTCGAGTGAATCCTCGTTGGTCGACTGGAAGGCGACCTCTTCTAAGGATGTCCTGGGGTAAGTTACTTGGATCAGGTCCATGACCCTACCCTAGGTACATAACCCCATCAGCCGGTGCTTGTGCCAGGGCTTCTTGATGGCCTTGGGGGTGGTGACCAGGGCACCGCCGAGCTGATCCCTCCGCCCTCATCCTTCGCAGCCTTGCCACTCCCGATCTTGTCAGGCTGCGCTCGACAGGTCCTGACGGGATCGAGCTTGGCTTCTGCTCAGGCAGTCCCTTTGCCCTCTTCACCTCCCACTGCAATGACTAGGAGGAGAGGGACAAGAAAGGGGATTACGGGGTACTTATCTTTTTTAGTCTAAAATGCGTAGGCACTTGCCAAACTTTAGTCTAAATTATGTAATCTTCTTTATCCATGTTTGTGTTCTGTAAAATCTGTACTTGCTTATCAGCATATTAATGAAAAAGACAAGCCTTGCCAGGTACTTGTGCATGTATCATGTCCATGCAAAGGTGAGATGCCTCTATACATTTAAGTCAACAAGTTTTCCCCGACAGGCTATCCTCCTGGTGCCCTCAATTTGTTGCCGCAGGGCTAGGCCTGTCGGGCACAAAACTATGAAAGAGAGACCAGCCCCTCACCGAACCATTCTCCGTCAAAGGCCACTTCAACCATCTTTGACCGAAGCAACGTTCGGACCAAAGGATGGGAGCACCTATGTTTCGAAGGCGGCAAGGTTTTCATATGCAAAAGTTCCACTTTACAGAACACATATGGATAAGAAGGAACTTATCTGTTTGGCTTGCCGGGGACCTCTATGTAGGCTTGTCTTCGTTTCTTCTCTTCGGGACCAAGTCTGCAGTAAGAATCGTGCATCTTAGTGCAGATGAAAACAGAGCTACACACGGTCTTATCTACATGATCATGCTATGCTCATAATATGCTTATGCATCCATGCAATCTTCTTTGGGGCCCTAGCGCTTCGTTTATTTATCTGTTGCTCAGGGCCTGCGCCTGGCTTTGTACAAAGGTTTACATGCAACATCAGCAAGGCTTGTACAAAAGGGTGGCTACCGGGCAGGGACCGACAGCCGTGCCTTACGGGTAGAACTTACGGAGATGCTCAATGTTCCATCAGTTTTGCAACTGAATGCCATCTCCAGCCTCCAGATGGACTGCGCCGAGTCTGGTGACTCGTACTACCCAGTAAGGACCTTCCCACTTCGGCGTCAACTTGTTTGTACCCTTGGCAGACTAAACACGCCTAAGGACAAGGTCGCCTTCCTCAAAGCTCCGAGCATGAACCCTACAATTGTGATAGCGACGCAGGGCTTGCTGGTAGAGTGCAGCACGCGTAGCAGCCCAAAGACGGTTCTCCTCAAGTAGCACATCATTATCACGTCGGTGCTGTTCTTGCACTACTTCATCGTAGGCAAGTACTCGAGGTGATCCATATACTAGGGAGAAGGGAGTCTGGTCGGTAGCTCAATTTGGTGTCATACGGAGGGACCAAAGAACCACCGGCAACTTGTCGATCCATCGCCTGCCACACTTCTACAGCCTATCAAATGTTCTTGTCTTGAGACCTTGCAGCACTTCAGTGTTTACCCTCTCAGCTTGTTCGTTGCTTCTGGGATGGGCAACAGAGGCAAATGAGATCTTGCTTCCGAGGGCATGAACGTATTGCATGAAGGCGCGGCTTGTGAATTGGGTGCCGTTGTTGGTGATGATTCTGGCGGGTACTCCCGAACGGCACAACAATCCTTTGAAGAACTTGATAGATGACTGTGCGGTCACCTTCCTCACGGGCTCCACTTCTAGCCACTTTTTGAACTTGTCGATTGCAACTTACAAGAATTCAAAGCCCCGGTAGCATGGGGGATGGGGCCCAGGATGTCGATGCCCCAGACCAAAAATGGCCATGACAAAGGGATCGTTTGGAGAGCTTGAGTAGGCTGATGGATATTCTTGGAGTGGAACTGGCAGGCTTCACACTTGGTGACTAGCTCAATTGCATCAGAGGGCCGTGGGATAGTACAAACCTTGCCGGAAAGCTTTTCCAACCAAGGAACTTGATCCAATATGGGAGACACACATACCCTTGTGTATCTCTGCCAGCAGTTCCTTCCCTTCTTCCCGGCAAATACACTTCAATTTCACACCGTTGGGCCTTCTTTTGTATAGGGTGTCGTCAATGAACTGATACAACTGGCCCTCTGGGCTACTCTTTCAGCTTATTCTTGCTCTTCTGTAAGTTCTCCTGTTTAGAGGAAATAGAGTATGTGCCGCACCCAAGTTAGAGTCTGAGGCTCGACAACAAGGACCAGTGGCACCTCCTTGTTCACGAGAGCGCACGCCTCAACCACAAAGATTGGTAGTTTGGCGGGAGGGTGCAACTCACCGGTCGAAGTGAAGTTGTGCCCGCCAAGCTCTTTGCTAGGGGCTTCGGGAAGCTCTACTGGGAGGGGCTTGCCAGAATCCAGTTTCCTCCTCTTTCTGGAGATTGTTGCCGGCGATATGGAGTGTTCAGTCAGATGGAGAACAAAAGTCCCTAGTTCCATAGGGAGTTTTGTGCAGCGAATTTTGACAGATGATCGGCAATGTTGTTTTTCACACGTGGCACATGCTCTGTTTGCAATCCATCAAAGCGATCCTCCAACTTTCTCACTTCCTCGACGAGAGCTTCGATCAATGGGCTTTGATAATCCTTGTTTACTTGCCTCACCACAAGTTGCGAATCTCCATGAATTATCAACTTCTTGATTCCCAATTCTGTTGCAATCCTAAGCCCGACAAGGAGTCCTTCGTACTCTGCAGAATTGTTGGTAGCGTTCCCCCGAGCAAAATGCATTTGAACGACGTACTTGAGATTCTCCCAAGTGGGAGCAACGAGAAGCACGCTAGCTCCTGCACCTTGTAGGGAGAAGGCACCATCAAAATACATGATCCATTCTTGGGGTGCTTCCTTGCCGTGGATAACTATCTCCAGCACTTCTTCATCAGGGGTAGATGTCTGCTCCGCAATGAGCTCTGCTAGTTCTCTGCCCTGAATAGTTGACGTGTTCTCAAACTTCAAACCAAAGCTGGATAACTCCAAAGTCCATTCCACTATTCTTCCAATGGCCTCGTGGTTTCTGAGTGTGCATTGCAAGGGGAAACAGGTGACTACCGTGATCTCGTGGGCTTAGAAGTAGTGGTGCAGTTTCCTTGAAGCCATGATGAGGCCAAAAATCAACTTTTGCACACCAGAGTACCTTGACCTAGCCCACCGCAGTAGGGAGCTAATGAAGTACACTGGCCGCTGCACCACCTTCTTCCTTGCCGTGATCTTGGAACTGTCCTCGTTGCTCCGCTCCTCCTTGTTCTGGTCTGTATCTGGCCTTGCCGGGATGAGTTCACTTTCCTCTCCAGAGGGGATAGTGGTTGCGGTTGTTGCTTCATCCACTCCCCGTTGTGCCACAACACAAACAAAATTGGGTTTGGTCGGGGTGGCGGGAGTGTATGGTTGGTAAGCCTATGCGGAAGTGGTGGTGGTTGATGAAGAAGCAACCGTCCCTAAGTAGCCTAGACACCTTAGGATACACAAATCACTCCTCAAGAAACCACTAATGCTAAGGGGAACAAAATTGGTTAGGTTGCGGAAGTCGGCGGTGGTTATGCGAAGGTTGTGGTGGAAGCCCTAGGCAAAGATGCCAAAGTTCCAAATATTTGATGGAGTCAAAACATGTTGGTGGTATTTTTGTAGGAAGGGGGATGTCAAGAGATTTTAAATGAGCTAAAGATTGTGAAAATCGGACTCCGGATGAATTAGTTATGGACAAAACGGTGAAACGGGGAAGCTGAAATGTACAGGGGCCGGACATCCGGGGCTCGGGCCGGATTTCCGAGGGTGTATGTCCAGAACCATGCGGATTTTGCATTCCAGGAGCCGGATGTCCGGCCCGATGGCCCGGATGTCCGGCCCAAAGAATCCAGATCTCGTTTGGGGCGGAAATGTTTGAATTGGGGGCGGAAATGGATGATTCCAAAGGCAAAATTGGAGATATTTCATGGATGGAAAAGTGGGGAAACTTGGGGGAAAGATAGATCTACTCAAGACACAACGAATCCATGGATCAAAATCAACAAAACATCATCAAACGAACAAATCACAAAAAATTTTGGGGCTATTTTTGCCGGGGATTTTCGAAATTGGGGAAGAAGACAACAAAATTAGGCTAGAAAACACACCAGGGAGGCTCCGAAATCGTGATCTACATGGCTCTGATACCAAGATGATGTAGGGTAGAACCCTAATCGCCCGATCTTTCATGAAAGGAGCAGATCCCGCGAAGAACACGAGGAACACGAGGGGGAAAACAAGGGAAATCACGAGGGGAAACACGAGAGAATTACTCAACCAACAAGAAATAGTTACACATGTGCTAGATCCTCGAGTAGAAAGGGGAAGATACATGATCCAAAGTCAACAACGGACGATACAAGAGGTAACGGTCTTCTCCATGAGGAGGTCTTGAGGGGGCCGCCCAAGAGGGGGTCTTGATGATCTTCTCCGCAAGGAGGTCTTGAATCCAAGGTGGATCTTCTCTGAAGAGGGGCCGCGGTCTCTCTCAAGGAGTAGATCCGATATGGATGAGCGAAGCTCTATCTCACAAATGAGCTAACACAACGCTAACCCTAAAACGTAGGTGGAGGGGGAGTATATATAGTCTAAGGGGCGAAGGGGTACATGGGCCACGGCCCAGATGCGCTGCACGCAAGCAGGGGGGTCGGATGTTCGGGCTTCGGGCCGGATGTCCGGGCCTTCCCGAGACGCCGGATGTCCGGGCGCTGGGGCCGGATGTCCGGGCTGGCAGGGTCCAACCTTGCTGCTCTCTGGAATGGCGGGGTCCGGATTTCCGTGCTGGAGGCCGGATGTCCGGGGGCTCGGGAAGCGCCGGATGTCCGGGCTGGTCGCCGAATGTCCGGGCCTTGTAGACTTGGCTGCTGGCTCCTTGCTGCTGGTGACTCGTCTAGGGGCCGGATGTCTGGGCCAGGGCCGGATGTCCAGGTCCTGGAAGCTGTCTCCGTCTTCTTCCATCGTCGCTTCCATGCTTCCCTCGCGGGTGGTATAGTTGTTCCTTGGCGCTTGCACTCCTCCTCCGCGTATGTAGTGTTCCGACAATACCTATGCATGCACACGAGAGGGGTGTCAAGTAGTATACCATCCTCGAAGGGGTCAAGTGAGCACGTGTAAAGGAGATGATTCACCTTTATGTATGTGAAGTAGATGTCGCACGTGTCACTTGCCAAACGGACTCTTGACATGGTGATGTCCATAGGATGCTCCGCATCATCTCACATGGCTAGTCTCGATAGGCAAGTGACACAAAATGGGCTAGGGGTTATCAATGCAATGGCAAGGGAATATATAATGGACGGATACCACGATACCAAGATGATATGGAGTTTACCGTCCGCGGTGATGATGAGTGGCGGTGATCTTGATGGAGATACCAATATGATGGAGACTCGTCCCTAAGAAGCCGAAACACCTTAGGAAACGAAAAAAAACTGCGAACTCAAAATCTCAAACGTCAAATGGTGGTAGCGGGAATGCGGTGGTGGTTTTGTGGAAGTGCAATGATGGGTTATAAGAGTAGGCGATGTGGAAGTGGAGGGTAAGGTTGGCTATACACAGTGTCGGAGTTGGAAGCACGGTCCCTAAGTAGCCTAAACACATTAGGAGACACAACTCACAACACAAACAAAATTGGGTTAAGTTGGGATGATGGAAGTGTATGGTGGACAAGCCTATGCGGAAGTTATGGTGGTGGTGGTTGATGAACAAGCAACCGCCCCTAAGTAGCCTAGACACCTTAGGAGACTCAAATCACTCCTCAAGCAACCACTAATGCGATGGGGAACAATATTGGTTAGGTTGCGTAAGTCAGTGGTGGTTATGCGGAGGTTGTGGTGGAAGCCCTAGGCAAAGATGCCAAAGTTCCAAAATTTTGGTGGAGTCAAATGGTGATGGTTGTATTTTTTTGGGAAGGGGGATGTCAATAGCTTTTCAACGAGCTAAAGAACGTCAAAAATGGACTCCAGATGAATTAGTTATGGACAAAATGGTGAAATGGTGAAGGCTGAAATGCCAGGGGCTGGACATCCGGGGGTGGGGGCCGGATATCCGGGCGCTGATGTCTAGAACCGTGCGGGTTTGATGCTCCAGGAGCTGGATGTCTGGCCCGATGGCCCGGATGTCCGTCCCGACGAATATAGATCTCGTTTGGGGCGGAAATTTTCGAATTGGGGGCGGAAATTGATGATTCCAAGGGAAAAATTTGATGGATTTCATGGATGGAAAGTGGGGAAAATTGGGGATATGCTAGATCCACTTGAAACCAAGCAAAACCGTGGATCAAAATCAACAAAACATCATCAAAGCCAACAAATCACAAAAAAATTGGGGCTATTTTTGGTGGGGAAATTTCGAATTTAGGATGAAATAACAAAATTAGGCTAGAAAACACAACGGGGAGGCTCCGAAATCGTGATCAACGTGGCTCATGATACCAAGATGATGTAGGGTAGAACCCTAGTGGCCCGATCTTTCAGAAAGGAGCGAATCTCGCGATGAACACGAAGAACACGAGGAGGGAAACGAGGCGAAAATCACGAGGGGAACACAAGAGAACACTCAAACCAACAAGAATGATCACACATGCGCTAGATCCATGAACACAAAGAGAGATACAAGATCCAAAGTCAACAACGGACGATACAAGAGGTAACGGTCTTCTCCGTGAGGAGGTCTTGAGGGGGCCGCCCAAGAAGGGGTCTTGATGATCTTCTCCGCAAGGAGGTCTTGAATCCTAAGGGATCTTCTCCGTAGAGGCCGCAGTCTCTCTCGTGGAGTAGATCCGATGTGGATGAGCAATGCTCTATCTCTAAAATGAGCTAAACCAATGCTAACCCTAAAACGTAGGTGGAGGGAAATTATATATAGTCTAAGGGGCGAAGGGGTACATGGGCCTCGGCCCAGAAGCACTGCACGCAGGCAGGGAGGGCCGAATGTCCGGGCGTCGGGCCGGATGTCCGGGGCTTCACGGGGAGCCTGATGTCCGGGCAGGCAGGCCGGATGTCCGGGCTGACGGAGCTGGTCATGGTGCTCTCTGGAATGGCTTGTCCGGATTTCCGGGGGCGAGGCTGGATGTCCAGGTGTTGGCGAGGCGCCCGATGTCCGGGGCTGACGCTGAATGTCCCGGACCTGTAGCACTTCGGCTGCAGGGCTGCTGCTGTTGTTGACATCTTCAGGGGCCGGATGTGCGGGCGAGGGCCGGATGTCCGGGCAAGGGCTGGATGTCTGGGTCCTGGGAGATGTCTTCGTCTTCTTTTGTCGTTGCTTCCATGCTTCCCTCGCGTATGGTGTAGTTGTTCCTTGGCGCTTGCACTCCTCCTCGTCGTCCGTAGTGTTCCGACAATACCTATGCATGCACACGAGAGGGGTGTCTAGTAGTATACCATCCTCGAAGGGGTCAAGTGAGCACGTGTAAAGGAGATGATTCACCTTTGGGTATGTCAAGTAGATGTCGCACGTGTCACTCGCCAAATGGACTCTTGACATGGTGATGTCCATAGGATGCTCTGCATCATCATGACCCTTGGTCTGATGGATCTTGCAGTACGGCCCATCAGCCTTCCCAGCCTTCTCGGCAGCCGTGACTTCCTGGCAATCAGTGCATGCGGCAATTTCCTTTCCGGGAGCCTCGGCCTTAGCCATCTTGCCGGTACTTGGGGTGCTCGGTCCTTCAACAACCAGCATTGCTTTGTCCTTCCACTTCTTGTTGTGTTTCTTGTTCTTCTTCTTCTGATTGGCGGCATCATCGTCGTCCTCTGAGTCAACATCGACGCCATATTCTTCACCGGGGAGTCACCTACCCTCCTCTTGACGGGAACACTTATCCACCAGAGTGTATAGCTCATTCACAGTCTTGGGAAACCGGGCGTTCATTTTAGAATGTATCATGCGGTTGTGCATGTTGGACTGGAATGCAACTACCACAGCTGCAGGGTGGATGTCTGGAATGTTCCTATGCACCCGGCTGAACCTCTACATGTACTTCCGCAAAATTTCTCCTTCCTTCTGTGGGAGAAGCTGCAAGTCGCTGGGTTGCCCTGGTTCCTGATGGCCGCCTGTGAAGGTGCCAACAAACTCATGGCACATGTCAGCCCATGTAACACCCACGATGCGGCTATATCTCCCACTGTTGGAGCATGACTTAGAGGCATAACCGCATTGTAGGCATGTCGCAAGAGGGGTAATCTTTACACATCCCATGTACTGAATAAGAAAGAGGTACAGAGTTGGCTTACAATCGCCAGTTCACACAATACATAAATATAGCATTACGTCATCCAAATACAATAAAGGTCCGACTACGGAACCAAAATAAAGACAACCCCAAATGCATAAGATCCCCGATCGCCCCAACTGGGCTCCACTACTGATCATCTGGAAAGGAAACGTAGTAACGTCCTGAGTCCTCGTCGAACTCCCACTTGAGTTCAGTCGCATTGTAACACCCCAGATGTAACTTTCCCAATTTGTACTCCAACTCTTGCCGTTTCCAGCGTTAAGTTATATTTATTTCCTCGGGTTCGGGTTTTGTCTCCGTGTGTTGTTATCATTGTCATGCATCTCATATCATGTCATCATGTGCATTGCATTTGCATACGTGTTCGTCTCTTGCATTCGAGTATTTTCCCCGTTGTCCGTTTTGCATTCCGGCGCTTCGCTCTCCTCAGGTGGTCATTTCTAGCTTTCTTTCATGTGTGGGGATTAAACATTTCCGTATTGAACCGAGACTTGCCAAGCGTCCTTGGTTTACTACCGGTAGACCGCCTGTCAAGTTTCGTATCATTTGGACTTGGTTTGATACTCTAACGGTTAACCGAGGGACCGAAAAGGCCTCGTGTGTGTTGCAGCCCGTCACCCCTCTATTTTGGCCCAAAACCCACCTAACTCTGCTCCATCATCTAAAGCGATCGATCACGATTGCGTGGCCGAAAACCACACCTCATTTGGACTCTCCTAGCTCCCTCTATGCCTATAAATAGGACCCCTCGAAATATCCCGGATCCCCTCTCCCCGAAACCATAAATCCCAGATCCGCGCCGGCCGGACACGTCCGCCCCGGCCGGACGCGTCCGCTCCGCCGCCCGCGCCAACCACCACCTGCCACGTG
>NC_041384.1:305554687-305570106 GCF_002162155.2 Triticum dicoccoides
TGAAGCCCGCCGCGGCCCGGGCCAGGCCCCCGCGGCCCACTCCCTCCGCCGCCGCGTGCCCGCGCCCTTCTCCTCGCTCCGCCGCCACCGAGCGCCGCCGCCGCGCCGCGCTGCCACTGCCTCCCACCTCGCGCCGCCAGCCGCCGCCGCTGCCAAGCCGCCGCCGCCAAGCCGCCTCCGCGCCGGTCACCGTGGTCCGCCTCGACACCGGCCCGGCCCCGCGACGCCGGCCGGCCCCAGCTCCGGCCACCGCGGGCCCCTGCGCCGCCGGCCCCGGCCACCGGCGACCTCACCCTCGCCGGCCGCCATCCTCGTCCCCGCCGTGAACAGTGCTCGCACCGCCGCCTCACTTTGCGTGCAGATCTGGAAACCCTAGGTCATTTTTTCTCTAACTCCCGAAATTCTCAGTCCAAGTGCACATGTTCGTAGCTCCGTAACTTCGCATCCGTAGCTCCGAGTCATGCATATAGCATATCAAAATGTTCATCAAAGAGAGTACATCATTTCATTCCATTGCATATTTTTCATTTGAGCTCATCTTGATGCCCGAAATGCTGTTAGAAGAGGGCTACTTGAGTAAATTGTCAGATCCGCTACTCCATTTAGGTTTTTGTCATTTTTGCCATGATTATTGTGTGCATGATATGCCCTGATGCTCTACATGTGTTTTGTTAAGGGTTTTGTCATCTTTCCAGAGGTGCAACCCATGTATTTTTAGGATGTGTGTGATGACTTGTGCAAGCTTGCAAAGTGGTGCACTTGCTAATTCTGTTTTCAGGGACTTGGCAATTTCACTAAGTCCTGGAGCTATTTATCTCTTGATGCCATATGTTCATGTTGTTTCCTAGTGATCCGTGCCTCTTTTGAGGATGATCAGTAAGGATGTTTTCTTAATCTTGTAGTGATCTATCCATCCATGTCTTTGTTTGATGGAGCACCCTAGCTTGAGTCAATCGAGCTCTACTTTTGCTACTTTGTGAATCTGGGCAGATTGTCAACTTGTTTGCAATTTTGCCGATGATGTTGTAGTTGATCCGTGCATGCTATGTTATTGTTCTTGCCATGTATAGCTTGCATTTTGTGCCTTCTTCATGGGTGTATGCTTGTCTTGCCATTACTTGATCCTTAGTGAGTGCATCGAGCTCGTAAACATGCCTACTTGAGTTATGTTTCAGCATGTCCCAGTTTTCACTAAGTATGAAAACTGATTATGTTTTTGCCATGTTCACATGCTTGCAATTGTATTTTCTGATCCCTTTTGGCTCAAGGTCACTATGGGACTTTTGTTAATCTCTTTGAGTAGCTCCATGCCATGCTTCACTTTGCCATGTTCGGATCTTGTAGCATGTAGTTTTGTGGCTCCGAAGAGAGCTACCTGATCTGAAATTCCATACAAGTGTTAATTTCACTAAGTTAAAATCTGTTTGTCATATGCATTTTTGCCATGCTTGTTTGAACTTGTTAATGGATGATTTGGCCGTAACTCAGTGCTAGACTTTTGTTAAGCATCTTGTGCGCATCCCGGCCATGTATTTTGTTGTCATGTTTGGGTGCTGTAGCATGTTCATCTCATTGCATTTAGATGCCATGTCATTTTTGAATCGCTTGCCATTTCCAAACCGTAACTCTGATTCCGGCGTTCTTTATATCGTTTTCAAGCGATTTCATCTCATCTTTCCAGTGGCACACTTGGATTTCCAAGTTGAGGCCAGGTTCTTGCATTTCCTCTCATATCTTGCATTTTGCATCCCGCATAGCATACCATCTTTGCATTGTGTTGTTTGAGTTTGCACGTGGTTGATTGTGCCCTTGTTGCTTGTTTGTCTTGTTTGGGTAGAGTCGGGGGACGAGTTCGCTAACGACGAGCCCGTTGAGTTTGCTTTTGAGGATCCAGTCAACTCTGACAACTGTGCAGGCAAGATGATCATACCCTCGAAATCACTACTATCTTTGCTATGCTAGTTTTGCTCGCTCTTTTGCTATGCCAATGCTACGATGCCTACCACTTGCTTTCAAGCCTCCCAAATTGCCATGTCAAACCTCTAACCCACCTTGTACTAGCAAACCGTTGATTGGCTATGTTACCGCTTTGCTCAGCCCCCTTCTTTATAGCGTTGCTAGTTGCAGGTGAAGATTGGAGGCTGTTCCTTGTTGGAACATCTTTTATTTACTTGTTGGGATATCATTATATTGCCTTGTTATTTTAATGCATCTATATACTTGGTAAAGAGTGGAAGGATCGGCCTCTCGCCTAGTGTTTTGTTCCACTCTTGCCGCCCTAGTTTCTGTCATATCGGTGTTATGTTCCCGGATTTTGCGTTCCTTACGCGGTTGGGTTATAATGGGAACCCCTTGATAGTTCGCCTTTTCCAGCAATGCCCAACATTGGTTTTACCATTCACCACCTAGCCTCTTTTACCCTTGGGTTTCCGGAGCCCGAGGGTCATCTTATTTTAAACCCCCCCGGGCCAGTGCTCCCTCTGAGTGTTGGTCCGAACCGGGCAGCCTGCAGGGCCACCTCGGGGAAACTTGAGGGTTGGTTTTACTCGTAGCTTGACCTATCTGAGTGTGCCCTGAGAACGAGATATGTGCAGCTCCTATCGGGATTTGTCGGCACATTCGGGCGGTGTTGCTGGTCTTGTTTCAACCTGTTGAAGTGTCTTGAGTAACCGAGATACCGAGTCTGATCGGAACGTCTTGGGAGGAGGTCTATTCCTTCGTTGACCATGAGAGCTTGTCATGGGCTAAGTTGGGACTCCCCTGCAGGGATTTGAACTTTCGAAAGCCGTGCCCGCGGTTATGGGCAGATGGGAATTTGTTAATGTCCGGTTGTAGATAACTTGAACCTTAAATAATTAAAATGAATCAACTGAGTGTGTTACCGTGATGGCCTCTTCTTGGCGGAGTCCGGGAAGCGGACACGGTGTTGGAGTAATGTTTGCGCAGGATTGCTCTCTAGTTTCTCGCTCGCGCTTTGCCTTCTCTTCTTGCTCTCTTTTGCGAATAAGTTAGCCACCATACTTGCTAGTCGCTTGCTGCAGCTCCACTCATATTTTACCTTGCCTTACCTATAAGCTTAAATAGTCTTGATCACGAGGGTGCAAGATTGCTGAGTCCCTGTGGCTCACAGATAACTATTACACCAGATGCAGGGCCTGATGATTCCGCTCCAGCAGACGCATATGAGCTCAAGTGGGAGTTCGACGAAGACTCCCAACATTACTATGTTTCCTTTCCCAATGATCAGTAGTGGTGCCCAGTTAGGGGTGAACGGGACCGTTGTCGCATGTTGGGTTCTCTTTTATTTTGGCGCCATAGTCGGGCCATGAGTGTTTGGATGATGTAATGTTATTTATGTACTTGATTGACGTGGCGAGTGTAAGCCAACTATGTTATCTCCCCTTTATTTATTATATTACATGGGATGTTGTGAAGATTACCTAACTTGCGACATATGCCTTCAATGCGATTATGCCTCTAAGTCGTGCCTCGACACGTGGGAGATATAGTCGCATCGAGGGTGTTACAAGTTGGTAATCAGAGCCTTCCCCGACCTTAGGAGCCCCATTGCTTGATCGTTTTTAGCGGCCGAGTTGTGTCCAGAAAAATGTTTTGAGTCTTTAGGAATTATATATCGGAGAGTTTAGGAATTCTTTTTACTTCCCAGTCCCCTCATCACTCTGGTAAGGCATCCTGACGTAGAGTTTTGACTCTTCTCTTCTCAAATTTCACTAAAAAAAAATTTAGGATCACACAGGTATCTTGGAATTGTTCCGATGGTTTTATGATGAGAACATTGTCTTGGTGCCTCCTGTCAGGGGTTTAGTGGAAGTGTCCTGGGGAGTTGAGCTGTGAGGTGTTGTCATCATAATTTTATCGTTGCAGTTCTGGAATACCTGAGTTTAGTACGCCGACATCAAAAATCTCTTTTATGCAGTTCGTTGGTGAGATAACCTCGACGCCACCTAGTACTGGGGCGGGAGTTCGGGAGTATCGCCATAACTTGTATAACGGATGCTTTTCGAAGGTTGAGGTAGATGGTTTCCGAAGGTTTCTTGGTTATGTGTTGAAGGATGGATACAGCTGGATGTAGGATTTGCTAGATTTGGGTGAGATATTATGCTTCCCCTGTATCCCCAACACCTGATTGCATAACCGGAAAGGTTCGGGAGTTTCATAGGTGGGAATTCTAGTAGCTCTAATTCTCCTTCCACGGATATTGGTTTGAGATTGGGATTTCTTACCGATTATTCGTTCTTGATCCGTACCTTGTTGATTTATTTCTCTACCTTAATTCTACGTGGCTTCTCAATTTATGGATATGTGACCATTTCAAGAGGAATGCATTCGTTCATTTTGTTCGGATGTGAAGACTATATGTTGCAATTTTCATTCCGTTGGATTCAGCTTCAATATTGTCTGTCAATGTGCTAATGGTGGTCAACCTCTTCAGGATGGCTCCTCCAACGCGCACGACTCCGAATCCTGATCCGCCACCACCTCCACCTCCTCCAGAGGCATGGCAAGCTGTGATGGCCGCAACCAATGCAAACACACAGTTGATCATGCAAATTCTCCAAGAGCGCAATCAAGGCAACCAAGGGAATCAAGGCAGCAATCAGAATCACTTTGCTACACTCAACCAGTTCCTTGCTAACGGGCCAAAGACTTTCAGCAATTGTGTTGAGGCAACTGATGCTGACGATTGGCTTGTGGATCTGTGTAAGCATTTCGAGTGCAGTAACGTCAGGCCTGAGGACTTTGTTAAGTTCGCTTCCTTCCAACTGAAAGATCAAGCTGCAGAATGGTTCCAGTAGTACAAGGATTCCCGAGGTGGACATGTTATCACTTGGGATGATTTCCGTCGAGATTTCTGAGCTCATCATATTCCCCAGAGCGTGGTTGAAAGCAAGCGTGAGGAGTTCCGCAATCTGAAGCAAGGCTCTTTGTCTGTCTATGACTACAACAAGTTGTTCCAGAAGCTCGCCCGCTTTGCCAAGCAGGACGTCCCTGATGAGAAGAGCATGATATACCAGTTCAGGGGTGGTCTCAGAGAAGAAATTCAGCTAGCTCTTGTTCTCTTTGAACCCTTGAGATACGATGAGTTCTACAACATGGCACTGAAGCAAGAGGCTGCTCAGTTGAGGTGTGATGCTTCCAAGAAGCGAGTCAGAGATGTTACTCCTTCTTCTTCTACTCAAGTGGCCAAGCAGCAGAAGTATTGGCTTCCTCCTCCTCCGTTCCGTCAACCGTATCAGCAGAAGAGCAAAGGTGGCAGTGGTTCTTCCCACCCACCCAACCCTGGCTTTCAGAACAAGACTTCGTCTCAAGCTCCAAGATCGAGTGCTCCGTATCACCGTCCGCTTTCAGAGGTCACATGCAACAAGTGCCAACAGAAGGGTCACTATGCCAACAAGTGTTTCAACCAGAGGCGTCTTCCTCCTCCTCCTGTTAGATCGGCAAGTACAGCTGTGGTCAAGCATAACCCCAAGCACGCCAAGGTCAATTTGATGAACGCAGCTCAGGCAGAGGATTCTTCAGATGTCATCATGGGCAACCTTCCTGTTAATGATATTCCTGCAAAAGTTCTTTTTGACACGGGTGCATCGCATTGTTTCATGTCAAAGCCATTTTTTACCAAGCATGAGTTCGTTTCTTCTCATTTGGGTAAACAAATGGATATCGTTTCTCCTGGCAAACGTTTGAGTGCTACTCTGGAGGTGCCAGATGTTACTATCACATTGGGCGACTACAAGTTCCTTTCTTCCCTAATGGTTCTTGGTAACTCGGATATTGATCTTATTCTCGGAATGGATTGGCTTTCTAAGCACAAGGCTCAGCTTGATTGTGTAGCCAGGCAGATTCAATTGACTCATTCGTCTGAGGATGTAATTGTCTTTGCCGCTCGTGATGATACCATCCATCTATTTTATCTCAATGAGAAGGGTGAATTGGATGCTATCTCTCAAATTCCAGTCATTTGCGAATATCAAGACGTCTTTCCATAAGAGCTTCCAGGAATACCTCCGCACCGGCCAGTTGAATTCGTTATTGATCTTGAGCCTAGCATGGAACCTGTGTGCAAACGTCCTTACAAGCTCGGACCTGAAGAGTTGAAGGAGCTGAAGAAGCAACTCGATATTCAAGAGAAAATGGGTCTCATCCGGCCTAGTTCTTCTCCGTGGGGTTGTGGTGTTCTTTTTGTGAAGAAGAAGGATGGAACGGACCGACTTTGTGTTGATTACCGTCCAGTGAACAAGAAGACCATCAAGAACAAATATGCCCTTCCCAACATCAATGAGCTGTTCGAACAACTCAAAGGTGCTTGAGTATTCTCCAAGCTAGATCTCCATATGGGTTATCATCAGATTCGAATCCGTGAGCAAGATATTCCCAAGACAGCTTTCAGGACAAGCTTTGGTTCATATGAATACACTGTCATGTCTTTTGGTCTCGTCAACGCTCCTCCGACGTTCTCTCGCATGATGAACTTCATCTTCAACGCCTACACCAATGACTTCGTTTTGGTCTATCTCGACGACATTCTGGTTTTCTCCAAGAACAAGGAAGATCATGCCAAGCACTTGCGTTTGGTTCTTGATAAGCTCAGAGTTCTACGCCAAGTTCTCCAAGTGTGAATTTTGGCTTGATGAGGTTCTTTATCTTGGTCATATCATCTCCGCCAAGGGCATTGCCGTGAATCCTGAGAAGGTGTCTGCAATTGTGAATTGGGAACCTCCTCAGAACGTGAAGCAACTCCATAGCTTCCTCGGTCTCGCAAGCTATTGCCGAACATTCGTTGAAAACTTTTCTAAGATCGCGAAGCCTCTCTCAAATCTTCTTCAGAAGCACGTCAAGTACGTTTGGTGTCCGGAGTGTGACATTGCTTTCAACACTTTGAAAGAGAAATTGATCACTGCTCCAGTTTTGACTCTGCCTGATGAATCCAAGCCGTACGAGGTCTTTTGTGATGCCTCTCTCCAAGGTCTTGGTGCAGTATTGATGCAAGAGAAGAAAGTTGTTGCTTATACCTCTCGCCAGTTGAAGCCTAATGAGAAGAACTACCCCACTCATGATCTCAAGTTGGTGGCAGTTGTGCATGCTCTTTTGACTTGGAGACGTCTTCTATTGGGAAGAAAAGTGGACATTTTCACTGATCACAAGAGTCTCAAGTACATCTTCACTCAGCCTAATCTCAACCTCAGGCAAACTCGATGGGTCGAAATGATTCAAGAGTATAATCCGAGTATTGAGTATACTCCAGGCAAGGCCAATGTGATTGCTGACGCATTGAGCAGGAAAGCTTACTGCAACAGTCTGATTCTTAAGCCTTATCAACCACCATATCTCGTAGTGGTGGAGTGTTGTGACGCCCCGAGACCGATGCTCGAGAAGACTTCCATATGTTCCGGGTTTCGCCGTGTGTTTCATTTGTGCCTGCCCTTTTATTTGTGCATTACATCATGTCATCATGCCATCATGCCATTAATCTTTGCACCTCAACTCACTAAATAAATTGCATGGATCTTCGGTCCATTTAAATCAAGGGAACTCACATGGTGGTTTCTCTTTATAACCTATCCTCCCGATAGTAGGGAGCTATATTCAATATTTCTTTAATTTGATATTCACCATACCACACGTGCACAAATAATCCTCATGCCTATTTCCACTTCGAGTTTGACCTTTAAATCTTGTCCACAAGTCTGTATCTCTTTTATCGAGGTTCCTCTAAAATCGAACATTTTTGGGGCCTTCCAAACCCCCTTACTTTTGAACCCATTTGAAATATTTTGAATGAGTTTGAATCCGAACTTCATTCACATGCGTTTTTCCATTTTTCTTGGGTCAAGCTCAATTTTGTGAGTCCATGAAAAATAATCCCTGTGCCCAGATTCTTTGTTTTTCCATTTTCTTCTCTCCTTTTTTTTCTTTCTTTCCACTCTTTCCTTTCTTTCTTCTGTTAATGAGAAGAGATAGAGGGAGAGAGAGCCCATCCCAGCCAGGCCGGCCCAATTTCCCTAAGGCCCAGCTGCCCCTCCAAACCCTAGCCTATCCCGAGCCATTCCCCAGAGTCCTCTTTCTCGATCTCCACCTCTCTCCCTCGACCTCCCCTTGCGCCGCCGCTCTCGCGCACCAGAGTCCTCCCTCTCGATCCCTTCTCTCTCCCTCGTTCCCTCCCAACGCCGCCGCACACACACACCTGCACCGCACCCCACAGCCAGCGCCAGGAGCTCGCGTCCCCTTGCCTCCCTCTACTGCACCGCGTCGCCAGATCGCCGCTGCCTCCCTGCCTCCGGCGAGGGGCGCTGCCCTGTACCTTCTCGTAGACCGCACGACCATGGAGACCACTGTGCCGGCCCCCAAGCGCGTCGCCCGTGCTCCTTCCCTGCCTCAGACGCCTCGTCGTCCGTCTTTTCGCTGGAGCACGCACCAAGTTCATCTCCAGCCGCCTGCATCGTTGCCTTCCTCCGCCCCGAGTGGCTTCTTCTCCGTGCGGCTCCCTCCCCGCGCCTCTGCTTCGCGCCTCCCGAGCAGTGCCTGGATGCTCTTCCTCCCGCTGCATCCAGGAGCGCCACCACCAGCTCTCCGCGCCGCGCCGTCCTTCCTCGCTGCCGACATCCAGCCTCCCCATGCTCGACCCCAGCCTCCTCTGCTTTGCCTTCTTGACGGAGATTGCGTCCATGTCGTCTTCTTCACCTCCTGCCCGAGACCCACCTTCGGCCTCACCATGGTTCGCATGTACCAGCTCCGTCCGACAAGGACGTCGCCCCGCTGCCTTTCCTGTCGTTGCCAAGACTAGTGAACACAGGGACACAAGACCGCCTCTATGGTTTCCTGTCGACAAGTACCCCTTCAGTTCTTCAAGCCCGGCAAGTACCTGGACGCCCGATGCCTAGAACGCCTACCGTCGACCCCGTGGACGTCAAGTACCTCTACGAACCGTGTACGACTACCGTCACCGAGGGCCGTCAAGTGAACAACAACCGTCGCCGTGGATCCGGCAAGACCTCTGAGATCGACTTCGTGGACCGACAAGTACTTTGACGACCGTTATTCGCCAAGTACCCCTTCGGATTGCTAAGTTCGACTACCGATGACATGTACCACTACCATCGCTCCACGATCTGAACGGCTACGACGACATGAACATCTGCCGAACGTTTACGATTACACGATGAACCGCCAAGGCCGGCTACAACCCTTGTACCACTACTATCACCAAGTACCACGTCGACCAAAGCATAGTACCTCTATGTTTGCCATGTACATCGACCGTCACCGAAGACCCGTGCAGCACTAACACCAAGTTCCCCTACCGTCCCCTCGGAAACATTGAATGCGTCAAGTCCTTCTTCGAGACGTGCACCACTACTTCCTCTACCATCGCGAGAACGCCTACTTCCACTATGTCCCATCGAATGAGAACCGTCCCATTTGCACACTTCGAAGGTATAACCGCCGAGACAATGACCCGTGGAACGAATGCATGTTGTGTGATGTATGAGTTGCACCCTATGTTTGCACCGTGCCCGAGTTGTCACTTGCTCGGTCCTCCTCTTCTGCAGCTAACCCGTGGGAACCCGGTAACCGGGATCACCCCACCATCCTTTGCACGCTCCCGCCACACTTTCTTTTGCACCGACGTCTCAATGAGTTGTCGGAACCGGAACATTGCCGTGGCACCGTTTTCGTTATCGTTGCCGTGGCACCCCTTTCGTTTCCACCACGGTGACAAATGCTTCATAATACTCTTGTCAACTTTTAATAAAAATTGCATAAACTTGTTCATGTCATTCGCATCATGATAATAACATTTAAATGTTTAAAATTGTTGTTTGCATTAAATTACTAATGCATATGGGGAGTTACCGGATTCGTTATTTGTTATATTCGGCCCCATTTAAATTGTTGAGATGGTGTAGTTTTGATATGCTTCACCTCTTGCCATGTTTAACAACATTTAATATTGTTGAGTACCTAACCGGGAGAGAACTAAATATTTGATGTGGTGTGTCGTCAATATGCAACTCGTTGCATATTGAGCTCCACTTAACTTGTAGAGTTGTTTGTGCTCTTTGCCATGCCATGCATATTTTTAGACCGGACATGCATCATACTTGGTTGTTCTTCATGCCATGATTATGTGATGGTTGTTTACCATGTTGTCTGCTTCTTTCTGGTGTTGCTTCTTCGGGTTAGTTCCGTTAACGTCGTGTTTGTGAGGACCCGTTCGTCTACGTCCGTTTGTCTTCTTCATGGACTCGTTCTTCTTCCTTGCGGGATTTCAGGCAAGATGACCATACCCTCGAAATCACTTCTATCTTTGCTTGCTAGATGCTCGCTCTTTTGCTATGCCTCTAAGTCGTACTTCGACACGTGGGAGATATAGCCGCATCGAGGGCATTACAAGTTGGTAATCAGAGCCTTCCCCGACCTTAGGAGCCCCATTGCTTGATCGTTTTTAGCAGCCGAGTTGTGTCTAGAAAAATGTTTTGAGTCATTTAGGAATTATATATCGGAGAGTTTAGGAATTCTTTTACTTCCCAGTCTCCTCATCACTCTGGTAAGGCATCCTAACGTAGAGTTTTGACTCTTCTCTTCTCAAATTTCACTAAAAAAAATTTAGGATCACGCGGGTATCTTGGAATTGTTCCGATGGTTTTATGATGAGAACATTGTCTTGGTGCCTCCTGTCAGGGGTTTTGTGGAAGTGTCCCGGGGAGTTGAGCTCTGAGGTGTTGTCGTCATAATTGTATCGTTGCAGTTCTGGAATACCTGAGTTTAGTACGCCGACATCGAAAATCTCTTTTATGCAGTTCGTTGGTGAGATAACCTCGACGGCACCCAGTACTGGGGCGGGAGTTCGGGAGTATTGCCATAACTTGCATAACGGATGCTTTTCAAAGGTTGAGGTAGATGATTTCCGAAGGTTTCTTGGTTATGTGTTGAAGGATGGATACAACTGGATGTAGGATTTGCTAGTTTGGGTGAGATATTATGCTTCCCCTATATCCCCAACACCTGATTGCATAACCGGAAAGGTTCGGGAGTTTCATAGGTGGGAATCAAGTAGCTCTTAGGATATCTTTCTGACAGATGTATGATATGAAATTGGGGTTCGACGTCTAGTGGTCCGCCTATTCACGGTCGGTTGTACAGTGGTCCCGTTGTGTCTTAAAGAGTCCTTGGCTATGCCGACTCGGGGACGCTTCGTATGTCATCTGCACTGCCTTGTACATGATGGTGCTGTACGATTGAGCCCGTGTAGGCCCCACCACGAAAACTTCGGACGAAATCTCTATCATATGTTTGTTCCGGCTTATTCCGCAAGCCAATCCTTTGTTTTGTTTTGAGTTGTGGTATTCGAGTTGCTTCAATGTCAAATGTTGATTCCATACCTATTCCTAAGCGGTGTTCTCATACTCCGATGTGAATACTAATCCTTCTCGATCATCGAGTCTATCATGTCAATTCTTTTCAACCGGTGTGTCTCTCTTCAAGTGAATCTGATCACTTCAACATTCGTAAGATCAATTATCAGTTCTTCTCAACGGTGTTTTTTTCATCCGTCTCCAAGTTGCCTTTGTTTTTCCCGCCCACCCACCCTTTTTCCTCAAGGACTCAGATTTCTTTATCAAGTATCCATTTTATTATGGAAGCCTCTCCATTCTTTTTCCTTCAGGTTCTTATCCAGTGATTCTCATGAAGATACTAACGGAGCTTCTAGTTCATCATTCTTCGTTTCTTTTATCTTCCCCGGTGGTTTCAAGTCAAGCTTTGGTGATCTTACCCTTTCCTCATTTCAATGCCTTCTCATACCGGTGCACCTCATAATAATTCACTTCTCACTATTCATTTGTCCCGGAGTGCTCAAAATATCTCAGAAGGCTCGTCTTTTCATTCAAGATCAGTTCAACCTATTTCGAGGATGTTATCTCATTCAAGTCATTTAATTCAACTGGTGCAATCTCTCTTTTAAATCGTTCAACAGTGTTTATTTTGAGTGGGCCCTAACCCATAGGTCTTTTCCCAGGATCTTACCTAACTCTTCCAATCTTCCCAGAGCTATCCTCAAATTGCTTTTCGAAGTTTGACTATATCTCCCACATGTCAAGGCACGACTTAGAGGCATAATCGCATTGAAGGCATATGCCGCAAGTTAGGTAATCTTCACAACATCCCATGTAATATAATAAATAAAGGGGAGATAACATAGTTGGCTTACACTCGCCACGTCAATCAAGTACATAAATAACATTACATCATCCAAACACTCATGGCCCGACTACGGCGCCAAAATAAAAGAGAACCCAACAAGCGACAGCGGTCCCGTTCACCCCCAACTGGGCACCACTACTGATCATCGGGAAAGGAAACATAGTAACATTGAGAGTCTTCGTCGAACTCCCACTTGAGCTCAAGTGTGTCTCCTGGAGCGGAATCATCAGGCCCTGCATCTGGTGTAATAGTAATCTGTGAGCCACAGGGACTCAGCAATCTCGCACCCTCGCGATCAAGACTATTTAAGCTTATAGGTAAGGCAAGGTAAATATGAGTGGAGCTGCAGCAAGCGACTAGCAAAAATATGGTGGCTAACTCATACGCAAAAGAGAGCGAGAAGAGGAGGCAAAGCGTGAGCAAGAAACTAGAGAGCAACCTGCGCAAACATTACTCCAACACCGTGTCCACTTCTCGGACTCCGTCGAGAAGAGGCCATCACGGTAACGCACTCGGTTGATTCATTTTAATTAAGTTAAGGTTCAAGTTATCTACAATTGGACATTAACAAATTCCCATCTGCCCATAACCGCGGGCACGACTTTCGAAAGTTCAAATCCCTGCAGGGGAGTCCCAACTTAGCCCATGACAAGCTCTCACGGTCAACGAAGGAATAGACCTCCTCCCAAGACGTTCCGATCAGACTCGGTATCTCGGTTACTCAAGACACTTCGACAGGTTAAAACAAGACCAGCAACACCGCCCGAATGTGCCGACAAATCCCGATAGGAGATGCACATATCTCGTTCTCAGGGCACACTCAGATAGGTCAAGCTACGAGTAAAACCAACCCTCAAGTTTCCCCGAGGTGGCCCCGCAGGCTGCCCGGTTCGGACCAACACTCAGAGGGAGCACTGGCCCCGGGGGGGGGGGTTTAAATAAGATGACCCTCGGGCTCCGGAAACCCAAGGGAAAAAGAGGCTAGGTGGCGAAGGGTAAAACCAATGTTGGGCATTGTTGGAAAAGCTTTAAACAAGGCGAACTATCAAGGGGTTCCCATTATAACCCAACCACGTAAGGAACGCAAAATCCGGGAACATAACACCGATATGACGGAAACTAGGGTGGCAAGAGTGGAACAAAACACTAGGCAAGAAGCCGAGCCTTCCACCCTTTACCAAGTATATAGATGCATTAAAATAACAAGGCAATATAATGATATCCCAACAAGTAAATAAAAGATGTTCCAACAAGGAACGACCTCCAATCTTCACCTGCAACTAGCAACGCTATAAGAGGGGGGCTGAGCAAAGCGATAACATAGCCAATCAACGGTTTGCTAGGACAAGGTGGGTTAGAGGTTTGACATGGCAATTTGGGAGGCTTGAAAGCAAGTGGTAGGCATCATAGCATTGGCATAGCAAAAGAGCGAGCAAAACTAGCATAGCAAAGATAATAGTGATTTTGAGGGTATGATCATCTTGCCTGCACAGTTGTCAGAGTTGACTGGATCCTCAAAAGCAAACTCAACGGGCTCCTCGTTAGCAAACTCGTCTCCCGGCTCTACCCAAACAAGACAAACAAGCAACAAGGGCACAATCAACCACGTGCAAACTCAAACAACACAATGCAAAGATGGTATGCTATGCGGGATGCGATGCGGGATGCAAAATGCAAGATATGACAGGAAATGCAAGAACCTGGCCTCAACATGGAAATCCAAGTGTGCCACTGGAAAGATGATATGAAACCGCTTGAAAACGATATAAAGAACGCCGGAAATCGGAGTTACGGTATGGAAATGGCAAGCGATTCAAAAATGACACTGGTCTGCGATTTACAGCAAGTAGGCATCTAAATGCAATGAGATGAACATGCTACAGCACCCAAACATGACAACAAAATACAGGGCAAGGATGAGCACAAGATGCTTAACAAAAGTCTAGCACTGAGCTACGGCCAAATCATCCATTAACAGGTTCAAACAAGCATGGCAAAAATGCATATGACAAATAGATTTCAGACTTGGTGAAATTAACACTTGTCTGGAATTTCAGATCAGGTAGCCCTCTTCGGAGCCACAAAACTACATGCTACAGGATCTGAACATGGCAAAGTAAAGCATGGCATGGAGCTACTCAAAGAGCTTAACAAAAGTCCCTTAGTGACTTTGAGCCAAAAGGGATCAGAAAATACAATTGCAAGCATGTGAACATGGCAAAAACATAATCAGTTTTCATACTTAGTGAAAACTGGGACATGCTAAAACATAACTCAAGTAGGCATGTTTACGAGCTCGATGCACTCACTACGGAGAAAGTCATGGCAAGACAAGCATACACCCATGAAGAAGGCACAAAATTCAAGCTAGACATAGCAATAACAATAGCATAGCATGCACGGATCAACTACAACAACATCGGCAAAATTGCAAACAAGTTGACAATCTGCCCAGATTTACAAAGTAGCAAAAGTAGAGCTCGATTGACTCAAGCTAGGGTGCTCCATAATTGCAAACAAAGACACGGATGAATAGAGCACTACAAGATTAACAAAACATCCTTACTGATCATCCTCAAAAGAGGCACGGATCACTAGGAAACAACATGAACATTTGGCATCATGAGATAAACAGCTCCAGGACTTACTCAAAACTGCTAAGTCCCTGAAAACAGAATTAGCAAGTGCACCACTTTGCAAGCTTGCACAAGTCACCACACACATCATAAAAATACATGGGTTGCACCTCTGGAAAGATGACAAAACCCTTAACAAAACACATGTAGAGCATCAGGGCATATCATGTACACAATAATCATGGCAAAAATGACAAACCTAAATGGAGTAGCAGATCTGACAATTTACTCAAGTACCCCTCTTCTAACAGCATTTCTGGCATCAAGATGAGCTCAAATGAAAATGATGCAATGGAATGAAATGATGTACTCTCTGAGATGAACATTTTGATATTCTATATGCATGAATCGGAGCTACGGATGCGAAGTTACGGAGCTACGAACATGTGCACTTGGACTGAGAATTTTGGGAGTTAGAGAAAAAAACGACCTAGGGTTTCCAGATCTACACACAAACCGAGGCGGCGGCGCGAGCACTGTTCATGCCGGGGACGAGGACGGCGGCCGGCGAGGGCGAGGTCGCCGGTGGCCGGGGCCGGCGGCGCAGGGGCCCACGGTGGC
>NC_041384.1:305570479-305726051 GCF_002162155.2 Triticum dicoccoides
GGGCGGTGGTTGGCGCGGGCGGCAGAGCGGACGCATCCGGCCGGGGCGGACGTGTCCGGCCGGCGCGGATCTGGGATTTAGGGTTTCGGGGAGAGGGGATCTGGGATATTTCGAGGGGGTCCTATTTATAGGCATAGAGGGAGCTAGGAGAGTCCAAATGAGGTGCGGTTTTCGGTCACGCGATCGTGATCGAACGCTCTAGATGATGGAGCAGAGTTAGGTGGGTTTTGGGCCAAAATAGAGGGTGATGGGCTGCAACACACACGAGGCCTTTTCGGTCCCTCGGTTAACCGTTGGAGTATCAAACCAAGTCCAAATGATACGAAACTTGACAGGCGGTCTATCGGTAGTAAACCAAGGCTGCTTGGCAAGTCTCGTTTCAATCCGGAAATGTTTAATCCCCACACACGAAAGAAAGCTAGAAATGACGACCGGAGGAGAGCGAAGCGCCGGAATGCAAAACGGACAACGGGGAAAATGCTCGAATGCAAGAGACGAACACGTATGCAAATGCAATGCACATGATGACATGATATGAGATGCATGACAACGATAACAACACACGGATACAAAACCCGAACCCGAGGAAATAAATATAACTTAACGCCGGAAACGGCAAGAGTTGGAGTACAAATTGGGAAAGTTACATCCGGGGTCCGGGCCAGGCCCCCGCGGCCCACTCCCTCCGCCGTCGCGCGCCCGCGCCCTTCTCCTCACTCCGCCGCCACCGAGCGCCGCCGTCGCGCCGCGCTGCCGCCGCCTCCCGCCTCGCGCCGCCAGCCGCCGCCGCCGCCAAGCCGCCTCCGCGCCGGTCGCCGCAGTCCGCCTCGACGCCGGCCCAGCCCCGCGACGCCGGCCGGCCCCAGCTCCGGCCACCGCGGGCCCCTGCGCCGCCGGCCCTGGCCACCGGCGACCTCGCCCTCCCCGGCCGCGGTCCTCGTCCCCGCCGTGAACAGTGCTCGCGCCGCCGCCTCGGTTTCGTGCAGATCTGGAAACCCTAGGTCGTTTTTTTCTCTAACTCCCGAAATTCTCAGTCCAAGTGCAAATGTTCGTAGCTCTGTAACTTCGCATCCGTAGCTCCGATTCATGCATATAGCACATCAAAATGTTCATCTCAGAGAGTGCATCATTTCATTCCATTGCATCATTTTCATTTGAGCTCATCTTGATGCCCGGAATGCTGTTAGAAGAGGGCTACTTGAGTAAATTGTCAGATCTGCTACTCCATTTAGGTTTTTGTCATTTTTGCCATGATTACTGTGTGCATGATATGCCCTGATGCTCTACATGTGTTTTGTTAAGGGTTTTATCATCTTTCCAGAGGTGCAACCCATGTATTTTTAGGAGGTGTGTGGTGACTTGTGCAAGCTTGCAAAGTGGTGCACTTGCTAATTCTGTTTTCAGGGACTTAGCAATTTCACTAAGTCCTGGAGCTGTTTATCTCATGATGCCATATGTTCATGTTGTTTCCTAGTAATCCGTGCCTCTTTTGAGGATGATCAGTAAGGATGTTTTGTTAATCGTGTAGTGATCTATCCATCCATGTCTTTGTTTGCAATTATGGAGCACCCTAGCTTGAGTTAATCGAGCTCTACTTTTGCTACTTTGTGAATCTGGGCAGATTGTCAACTTGTTTGCAATTTTGCCGATGATATTGTAGTTGATCCATGCATGCTATCCTATTGTTCTTGCCATGTCTATCTTGCATTTTGTGCCTTCTTCATGGGTGTATGCTTGTATTTCCATGACTTGCTCCGTAGTGAGTGCATCAAGCTCGTAAACATGCCTACTTGAGTTATGTTTCAGCATGTCCCAGTTTTCACTAAGTACGAAAACTGATTATGTTTTTGCCATGTTCACATGCTTGCAATTGTATTTTCTGATCCCTTTTGGCTCAAGGTCACTAAGGGACTTTTGTTAAGCTCTTTGAGTAGCTCCATGCCATGCTTTACTTTGCCATGTTCGGATCCTGTAGCATGTAGTTTTATGGCTCCGAAGAGGGCTACCTGATCTGAAATTCCAGACAAGTGTTAATTTCACCAAGTCTGAAATCTGTTTGTCATATGCATTTTTGCCATGCTTGTTTGAACCTGTTAATGGATGATTTGGCCGTAGCTCAGTGCTAGACTTTTGTTAAGCATCTTGTGTGCATCCCTGCCATGTATTTTGCTGTCATGTTTGGGTGCTGTAGCATGTTCATCTCATTGCATTTAGATGCCTACTTGCTGTAAATCGCAGACCGGTGTCATTTTTGAATCGCTTGCCATTTCCAAACCGTAACTCCGATTCCGGCGTTCTTTATATCGTTTTCAAGCGATTTCATCTCATCTTTCCAGTGGCACACTTGGATTTCCAAGTTGAGGCCAGGTTCTTGCATTTCCTATCATATCTTGCATTTTGCATCCCGCATCGCATCCCGCATAGCATACCATCTTTGCATTGTGTTGTTTGAGTTTGCACATGGTTGATTGTGCCCTTGTTGCTTGTTTGTCTTGTTTGGGTAGAGCCGGGAGACGAGTTCGCTAATGAGGAGCCCGTTGAGTTTGCTTTTGAGGATCCAGTCAACTCTGACAACTGTGCATGCAAGATGATCATACCCTCGAAATCACTACTATCTTTGCTATGCTAGTTTTGCTCGCTCTTTTGCTATGCCAATGCTACGATGCCTACCACTTGCTTTAAAGCCTCCCAAATTGCCATGTCAAACCTCTAACCCACCTTGTCCTAGCAAACCGTTGATTGGCTATGTTACCGCTTTGCTCAGCCCCCCTCTTATAGCGTTGCTAGTTGCAGGTGAAGATTGGAGGCCGTTCCTTGTTGGAACATCTTTTATTTACTTGTTGGGATATCATTATATTGCCTTGTTATTTTAATGCATCTATATACTAGGTAAAGGGTGGAAGGCTCGACCTCTCGCCTAGTGTTTTGTTCCACTCTTGCCGCCCTAGATTCCGTCATATCGGTGTTATGTTCCCGGATTTTGCGTTCCTTACGCAGTTGGGTTATAATGGGAACCCCTTGATAGTTCGCCTTGATTAAAGCTTTTCCAGCAATGCCCAACATTGGTTTTACCATTCGCCACCTAGCCTCTTTTTCCCTTGGGTTTCCGGAGCCCGAGGGTCATCTTATTTTAAACCCCCCCGGGCCAGTGCTCCCTCTGAGTGTTGGTCCGAACCGGGCAGCCTGCGGGGCCACCTCGGGGAAACTTGAGGGTTGGTTTTACTCGTAGCCTGACCTATCTGAGTGTGCCCTGAGAACGAGATATGTGCAGCTCCTATCGGGATTTGTCGGCACATTCGGGCGGTGTTGCTGGTCTTGTTTTAACCTGTCGAAGTGTCTTGAGTAACCGAGATACCGAGTCTGATCGGAACGTCTTGGGAGGAGGTCTATTCCTTTGTTGACCATGAGAGCTTGTCATGGGCTAAGTTGGGACTCCCCTGCAGGGATTTGAACTTTCGAAAGTCGTGCCCGCGGTTATGGGCAGATGGGAATTTGTTAATGTCCGGTTGTAGATAACTTGAACATTAAATAATTAAAATGAATCAACTGAGTGTGTTACCGTGATGGCCTCTTCTCGGCGGAGTCTGGGAAGCGGACACGGTGTTGGAGTAATGTTTGCGCAGGATTGCTCTCTAGTTTCTCTCTCACGCTTTGCCTCCTCTTCTCGCTCTCTTTTGCGAATAAGTTAGCCACCATACTTGCTAGTCGCTTGCTCCAGCTCCACTCATATTTTACCTTGCCTTACCTATAAGCTTAAATAGTCTTGATCGCGAGGGTGCGAGATTGCTGAGTCCCTGTGGCTCACAGATAACTATTACACCAGATGCAGGGCCTGATGATTCCGCTCCAGTAGACGCGTATGAGCTCAAGTGGGAGTTCGACGAAGACTCTCAACGTTGCTATGTTTTCCTTTCCCGATGATCAGTAGTGGTGCCCAATTGGGGGTGAATGGGACCGTTGTCGCATGTTGGGTTCTCTTTTATTTTGGCGCCGTAGTCGGGCCATGAGTGTTTGGATGATGTAATGTTATTTATGTACTTGATTGACGTGGCGAGTGTAAGCCAACTATGTTATCTCCCCTTTATATATTATATTACATGGGATGTTGTGAAGATTACCTAACTTGCAACATATGCCTTCAATGCGATTATGCCTCTAAGTCATGCCTCGACACGTGGGAGATATAGTCGCATCAAGGGTGTTACACGCATCTCCTAGAATGGCATCATCGACACCTGCATATAGATTTGGAAGTAATCTGTGAGTCACGGGGACTCAGCAATCTCACACCCTCGCGACCAAGACTATTTAAGCTTATGGGTAGGGAAAAGGTATGAGGTGGAGCTGCAGCAAGCACTAGCATGTATGGTGGCTAACATACGCAAAAGAGAGCGAGAAGAGAAGGCAAAGCACGTTCGAGGATCTATGATCAAGAAGTGATCCTAGAAATACTTACATTCAAGCATAACACGAGACCGTGTTCTCTTCCCGGACTCCGCCGAAAAGAGACCATCACGGCTACACACGCTGTTGAACCATTTTAATTAAGTGTCAAGTTCTCTACAACTGGATATTAACAAATTCCCATCTGCCCATAACCGCGGGCACGACTTCCGAAAGTTCAAATCCCTGCAGGGGTGTCCCAACTTAGCCCATCACAAGCTCTCACGGTCAACGAAGGATATTTCTTCTCCCAGGACGGCCTGATCAGACTCGGAATCCCGGTTACAAGACATTTCGACAATGGTAAAACAAGACCAGCAAAGCTGCCCGAATGTGCCTACAAATCCCGATAGGAGTTGCACATATCTCGTTCTCAGGGCACACCGGATGAGCGCTCCGTACAACTAAAACCAAACCTCGATTTTCCCTGAGGGGGTGCTGCAAAGGACTCTAGTTTGGACCAACACTCAGAGGAGCACTGGCCCGGGGGTTTAAAATATAGATGACCCTTGAGTCCACGGAACCCAAGGGAAAAAGGCTTAGGTGGCAAATGGTAAAACCAAGGTTGGGCCTTGCTGGAGGAGTTTTATTCAAGGTGAATTGTCAAGGGGTTCCCATTATAACCCAACCGCGTAAGGAACGCAAAATCAAGGAACATAACACCGGTATGACGGAAACTAGGGTGGCAAGAGTGGAACAAAACACCAGGCATAAGGCCGAGCCTTCCACCCTTTACCAAGTATATAGATGCATTAAAGTAAACAAGATATAATAATGATATCCCAACAATAATCATGTTCCAACAAGGAACAAACTCCAATCTTCACCTGCAACTAGCAACGCTATAAGAGGGGCTGAGCAAAGCGGTAACATAGCCAAACAACAGTTTGCTAGGACAAGGTGGGTTAGAGGTTTGACATGGCAATATGGGAGGCATGATAAAGCATGTGGTAGGTATCGCAGCATAGGCATAGCAATAGAGCAAGCAACTAGCAAGCAAAGATAGAAGTGATATCGAGGGTACGGTCATCTTGCCTGCAAAGTTCTCCGGGTTGACGTAAGCTTGATCCTCGTAAGCGTACTCAACGGGTTCCTCGATCACGTACTCATCTCCCGGCTCTACCCAAGGCAAGAACATAAGCAAGGGAAACACAATCAACCACGGTGCAATGTGCAAGCAACATGATGCAAAACATGGCATGATATGCGGGATGTAATATGCAATGCGTATGCGTGCTCCGGAAGGAAAATATTGAACCAGGCCTCAACTTGGCAAACCAAGAGTGCCGCTGGAAAGATGAGTTGATTTCGGGCGAAATCGATATAAAGATCACCGGAACCGGATGCAGGGTTTGCAAATGTCAAGCAAAACAATAATGACACTATTGTGCGATTAATAGCACGATGCCACCTAGAATGCAACAAGAAACTAAGCTACTGCACTCCAACATAGCAACAAAGCACACGACAGTGATCCACTCAAGATGCTTGACAAAAGATGAACACTGATCTACAGCTAAATCACACAATAGAAGGTTAAAACAAGCATGGCAAAAGTGCAAAAGATAACAGCATCACATACTTAGTGAAAATAACAACATGCCAGGAATTAACCTTAGGAAGCAATGTTTAGAGCAAGATATGAACATGTTACAGGATCAGAACATAGAAACACAAGGCATGGCATGAAACTACTCAAAGCATATAACAAAAGTCCCTTACTAACCATAAGCCAAAAAGGATCAGAAGATATGATGGCACCCATGTAAACATAGCAAGTTTCGTTAATAGATTCAAACTTAGCAGAAAAACAGAGCATGGCATAAACAGAATTATGAAGGCATCTTTGCGAGCTCGATTCACTAAACACAAGGCATTGCATGACAAGATAAGCATAGCATCAACAATAAGGCATGTTCAAGAAGCTAACCAAGGCAAGAACAAGTTCATAGCATGCATGGATCAACTACAACAACCTTGGCAATATTGATTAACATGTAAACAATCTGCCATGAACATTTTATAGCAAAAGTAGAGCAAGATTTAAACATGCTAGGGTACACCATAATTGCAAACAGGGGCATGGATGGATATAGAATAACCATATGTCCAAAACATCCTTATTGAAGCAACTCAAATAAAGCATGTATCTCACTGTAGCAACATGAATACATGGCATAAAAAATAACAGAAGAGAAATGACTTAGTGAAATTCCGAGATCCTGAAATCAGCAATAACACGAAGGCTACTTTGCATGTTTGTGCTAGTCACCACAAAGATAACAAAAATACATGGCATACACTCCTGTAAAGATGGCATGGCATAGACCAAAATACATGTAGAGCTCATGCCCATATGTAGCACACAATAATTGTAGCAAAAATGACAAATCCTCATACTCTGATAAGAATCAGCACCTAATAGTTTATAGCACTCTTGCATCAATGATTTGGGCAACAATATGGACTCAAACAAGCATGCCACAATGGAATGAAATGAAGAACACATCATGATGGATATTTTAATGTATCATGCGCACAAAACGGAGCAGCACACACAAAGTTATGGCATGATAAACAGGGCTCCAGAATATGAGATTTTTGGGACTTAGCAGAATTATCACCTCGCGGAAATCTAGATGGAGGGGTACGGGATGGCTCGGGGACGCGTTTGGATCACTGGTCGAGCGGATCCCCGGGACAGGGCCATCCGAGCGCGGGGTCAACGGGCGCCGACTGTATCGGGGTCACGTACTAGTCTCCCGGCTCTACCCAAGGCAAGAACATAAGCAAGGGAAACACAATCAACCACGGTGCAATGTGCAAGCAACATGATGCAAAACATGGCATGATATGCGGGATGTAATATGCAATGCGTATGCATGCTCCGGAAGGAAAATATTGAACCAGGCCTCAACTTGGCAAACCAAGAGTGCCGCTGGAAAGATGAGTTGATTTCGGGCGAAATCGATATAAAGATCACCGGAACCGGATGCAGGGTTTGCAAATGTCAAGCAAAACAATAATGACACTATTTTGCGATTAATAGCACGATGCCACCTAGAATGCAATAAGAAACTAAGCTACTGCACTCGAACATAGCAACAAAGCACATGGCAGTGATCCACTCAAGATGCTTGACAAAAGATGAACACTGATCTACAGCTAAATCACACAATAGAAGGTTAAAACAAGCATGGCAAAAGTGCAAAAGATAACAGCATCACATACTTAGTGAAAATAACAACATGCCAGGAATTAACCTTAGGAAGCAATGTTTAGAGCAAGATATGAACATGTTACAGGATCAGAACATAGAAACACAAGGCATGGCATGAAACTACTCAAAGCATATAACAAAAGTCCCTTACTAACCATAAGCCAAAAAGGATCAGAAGATATGATGGCACCCATGTAAACATAGCAAGTTTCGTTAATAGATTCAAACTTAGCAGAAAAACAGAGCATGGCATAAACAGAATTATGAAGGCATCTTTGCGAGCTCGATTCACTAAACACAAGGCATTACATGACAAGATAAGCATAGCATCAACAATAAGACATGTTCAAGAAGCTAACCAAGGCAAGAACAAGTTCATAGCATGCATGGATCAACTACAACAACCTTGGCAATATTGATTAACACGTAAACAATCTGCCATGAACATTTTATAGCAAAAGTAGAGCAAGATTTAAACATGCTAGGGTACACCATAATTGCAAAACAGGGGCATGGAAGGATATAGAATAACCATATGTCCAAAACATCCTTATTGAAGCAACTCAAATAAAGCATGTATCTCACTGTAGCAACATGAATACATGGCATAAAAAATAACAAAAGAGAAATGACTTAGTGAAATTCCGAGATCCTGAAATCAGCAATAACACGAAGGCTACTTTGCATGTTTGTGCTAGTCACCACAAAGATAACAAAAATACATGGCATACACTCCTATAAAGATGGCATGGCATAGACCAAAATACATGTAGAGCTCATGCCCATATGTAGCACACAATAATTGTAGCAAAAATGACAAATCCTCATACTCTGAAAAGAATCAGCACCTAATAGTTTATAGCACTCTTGCATCAATGATTTGGGCAACAATATGGACTCAAACAAGCATGCCACAATGGAATGAAATGAAGAACACATCATGATGGACATTTTAATGTATCATGCGCACAAAACGGAGCAGCACACACAAAGTTATGGCATGATAAACAGGGCTCCAGAATATGAGATTTTTGGGACTTAGCAGAATTATCACCTCGCGGAAATCTGGATGAAGGGGTACGGGATGGCTCGGGGACGCGTTTGGATCACTGGTGGAGCGGATCCCCAGGACAGGGCCATCCGAGCGCGGGGTCAACGGGCGCCGACTGTATCGGGATCACGTACTAGTCTCCCGGCTCTACCCTAGGCAAGAACATAAGCAAGGGAAACACAATCAACCACGGTGCAATGTGCAAGCAACATGATGCAAAACATGGCATGATATGCGGGATGTAATATGCAATGCGTATGCGTGCTCCGGAAGGAAAATATTGAACCAGGCCTCAACTTGGCAAACCAAGAGTGCCGCTGGAAAGATGAGTTGATTTCGGGCGAAATCGATATAAAGATCACCGGAACCGGATGCAGGGTTTGCAAATGTCAAGCAAAACAATAATGACACTATTGTGCGATTAATAGCACGATGCCACCTAGAATGCAACAAGAAACTAAGCTACTGCACTCCAACATAGCAACAAAGCACACGACAGTGATCCACTCAAGATGCTTGACAAAAGATGAACACTGATCTACAGCTAAATCACACAATAGAAGGTTAAAACAAGCATGGCAAAAGTGCAAAAGATAACAGCATCACATACTTAGTGAAAATAACAACATGCCAGGAATTAACCTTAGGAAGCAATGTTTAGAGCAAGATATGAACATGTTACAGGATCAGAACATAGAAACACAAGGCATGGCATGAAACTACTCAAAGCATATAACAAAAGTCCCTTACTAACCATAAGCCAAAAAGGATCAGAAGATATGATGGCACCCATGTAAACATAGCAAGTTTCGTTAATAGATTCAAACTTAGCAGAAAAACAGAGCATGGCATAAACAGAATTATGAAGGCATCTTTGCGAGCTCGATTCACTAAACACAAGGCATTGCATGACAAGATAAGCATAGCATCAACAATAAGACATGTTCAAGAAGCTAACCAAGGCAAGAACAAGTTCATAGCATGCATGGATCAACTACAACAACCTTGGCAATATTGATTAACACGTAAACAATCTACCATGAACATTTTATAGCAAAAGTAGAGCAAGATTTAAACATGCTAGGGTACACCATAATTGCAAACAGGGGCATGGATGGATATAGAATAACCATATGTCCAAAACATCCTTATTGAATCAACTCAAATAAAGCATGTATCTCACTGTAGCAACATGAATACATGGCATAAAAAATAACAGAAGAGAAATGACTTACTGAAATTCCGAGATCCTGAAATCAGCAATAACACGAAGGCTACTTTGCATGTTTGTGCTAGTCACCACAAAGATAACAAAAATACATGGCATACACTCCTGTAAAGATGGCATGGCATAGACCAAAATACATGTAGAGCTCATGCCCATATGTAGCACACAATAATTGTAGCAAAAATGACAAATCCTCATACTCTGAAAAGAATCAGCACCTAATAGTTTTAGCACTCTTGCATCAATGATTTGGGCAACAATATGGACTCAAACAAGCATGCCACAATGGAATGAAATGAAGAACACATCATGATGGACATTTTAATGTATCATGCGCACAAAACGGAGCAGCACACACAAAGTTATGGCATGATAAACAGGGCTCCAGAATATGAGATTTTTGGGACTTAGCAGAATTATCACCTCGCGGAAATCTGGATGGAGGGGTACGGGATGGCTCGGGGACGCGTTTGGATCACTGGTCGAGCAGATCCCCGGGATAGGGCGATCCGAGCGCGGGGTCAACGGGCACCGACTGTATCGGGATCACGTACTCGTCTCCCGGCTCTACCCAAGGCAAGAACATAAGCAAGGGAAACACAATCAACCACGGTGCAATGTGCAAGCAACATGATGCAAAACATGGCATGATATGCGGGATGTAATATGCAATGCGTATGCGTGCTCCGGAAGGAAAATATTGAACCAGGCCTCAACTTGGCAAACCAAGAGTGCCGCTGGAAAGATGAGTTGATTTCGGGCGAAATCGATATAAAGATCACCGGAACCGGATGCAGGGTTTGCAAATGTCAAGCAAAACAATAATGACACTATTGTGCGATTAATAGCACGATGCCACCTAGAATGCAACAAGAAACTAAGCTACTGCACTCCAACATAGCAACAAAGCACACGACAATGATCCACTCAAGATGCTTGACAAAAGATGAACACTGATCTACAGCTAAATCACACAATAGAAGGTTAAAACAAGCATGGCAAAAGTGCAAAAGATAACAGCATCACATACTTAGTGAAAATAACAACATGCCAGGAATTAACCTTAGGAAGCAATGTTTAGAGCAAGATATGAACATGTTACAGGATCAGAACATAGAAACACAAGGCATGGCATGAAACTACTCAAAGCATATAACAAAAGTCCCTTACTAACCATAAGCCAAAAAGGATCAGAAGATATGTTGGCACCCATGTAAACATAGCAAGTTTCGTTAATAGATTCAAACTTAGCAGAAAAACAGAGCATGGCATAAACAGAATTATGAAGGCATCTTTGCGAGCTCGATTCACTAAACACAAGGCATTGCATGACAAGATAAGCATAGCATCAACAATAAGACATGTTCAAGAAGCTAACCAAGGCAAGAACAAGTTCATAGCAT
The DNA here is from genome assembly GCF_002162155.2 of Triticum dicoccoides. Taxonomy (NCBI): domain Eukaryota; kingdom Viridiplantae; phylum Streptophyta; class Magnoliopsida; order Poales; family Poaceae; genus Triticum; species Triticum dicoccoides. Next base: position 305,581,825 of record NC_041384.1, read on the forward strand.
GCATGGATCAACTACAACAACCTTGGCAATATTGATTAACACGTAAACAATCTACCATGAACATTTTATAGCAAAAGTAGAGCAAGATTTAAACATGCTAGGGTACACCATAATTGCAAACAGGGGCATGGATGGATATAGAATAACCATATGTCCAAAACATCCTTATTGAATCAACTCAAATAAAGCATGTATCTCACTGTAGCAACATGAATACATGGCATAAAAAATAACAGAAGAGAAATGACTTAGTGAAATTCCGAGATCCTGAAATCAGCAATAACACGAAGGCTACTTTGCATGTTTGTGCTAGTCACCACAAAGATAACAAAAATACATGGCATACACTCCTGTAAAGATGGCATGGCATAGACCAAATTACATGTAGAGCTCATGCCCATATGTAGCACTCAATAATTTTAGCAAAAATGACAAATCCTCATACTCTGATAAGAATCAGCACCTAATAGTTTATAGCACTCTTGCATCAATGATTTGGGCAACAATATGGACTCAGACAAGCATGCCACAATGGAATGAAATGAAGAACACATCATGATGGACATTTTAATGTATCATGCACACAAAACGGAGCAGCACACACAAAGTTATGGCATGATAAACAGGGCTCCAGAATATGAGATTTTTGGGACTTAGCAGAATTATCACCTCGCGGAAATCTGGATGGAGGGGTACGGGATGGCTCGGGGACGCGTTTGGATCACTGGTCGAGCGAATCCCCGGGACAGGGCCATCCGAGCGCGGGGTCAACGGGCGCCGACTGTATCGGGATCACGTACTCGTCTCCCGGCTCTACCCAAGGCAAGAACACAAGCAAGGGAAACACAATCAACCATGGTGCAATGCGCAAGCAACATGATGCAAAACATGGCATGATATGCAGGATGTAATATGCAATGCATATGCGTGCTCCGGAATTAAAAGATAGAACCAGGCCTCAACTTGGCAAACCAAGAGTGCCGCTGGATAGATGAGTTGATTTCGGTCGAAATCGATATAAAGATCACCGGAATCGGATGCACGGTTTGCAAATGTCAAGCAAAACAATAATGGCACTATTCTACGATTAATAGCACGATGCCACCTAGAATGCAACAAGAAACTAAGCTACTGCACTCCAACATAGCAACAAAGCACATGGCAGTGATCCACTCAAGATGCTTGACAAAAGATGAACACTGATCTACAGCTAAATCACACAATAGAAGGTTAAAACAAGCATGGCAAAAGTGCAAAAGATAACAGCATCACATACTTAGTGAAAATAACAACATGCTAGGAATTAACCTCAGGAAGCAATGTTTAGAGCAAGATATGAATATGTTACAGGATCAGAACATAGAAACACAAGGCATGGCATGAAACTACTCAAAGCATATAACAAAAGTCCCTTACTAACCATAAGCCAAAAAGGATCAGAAGATATGATGGCACCCATGTAAACATAGCAAGTTTCGTTAATAGATTCAAGCTTAGCAGAAAAACAGAGCATGGCATAAACAGAATTATGAAGGCATCTCTGTGAGCTCGATTCACTAAACACAAGGCATTGCATGACAACATAAGCATAGCATCAACAATAAGACATGTTCAAGAAGCTAACCAAGGCAAGAACAAGTTCATAGCATGCATGTATCAACTACAACAACCTTGGCAATATTGATTAACATGTAAACAATCTTCCATGAACATTTTATAGCAAAAGTAGAGCAAGATTTAAACATGCTAGGGTACACCATAATTGCAAACAGGGGCATGGATGGATATAGAATAACCATATGTCCAAAACATCCTTATTGAAGCAACTCAAATAAAGCATGTATCTCACTGTAGCAACATGAATACATGGCATAAAAAATAACAGAAGAGAAATGACTTAGTGAAATTCTATGATCCTGAAATCAGCAATAACACGAAGGCTACTTTGCATGTTTGTGCTAGTCACCACAAAGATAACACAAATACATGGCATACACTCCTGTAAAGATGGCATGGCATAGACCAAAATACATGTAGAGCTCATGCCCATATGTAGCACACAATAATTGTAGCAAAAATGACAAATCCTCATACTCTGATAAGAATCAGCACCTAATAGTTTATAGCATTCTTGCATCAATGATTTGGGCAACAATATGGACTCAAACAAGCATGCCACAATGGAATGAAATGAAGAACACATCATGATGGACATTTTAATGTATCATGCGCACAAAACGGAGCAGCACACACAAAGTTATGGCATGATAAACAGGGCTCCAGAATATGAGATTTTTGGGACTTAGTAGAATTATCACCTCGCGGAAATCTGGATGGAGGGGTACGGGATGGCTCGGGGACGCGTTTGGATCACTGGTCGAGCGGATCCCCGGGACAGGGCCATCCGAGCGCGGGGTCAACGGGCGCCGACTATATCGGGACCACGTACTCGTCTCCCGGCTCTACCCAAGGCAACAACACAAGCAAGGGAAACACAATCAACCACGGTGGAATGCGCAAGCAACATGATGCAAAACATGGCATGATATGCGGGATGTAATATGCAATCCATATGCGCGCTCCGGAAGGAAAAGATAGAACCATGCCTCAACTTGGCAAACCAAGAGTGACGCTGGAAAGATGAGTTGATTTCGGTCGAAATCGATATAAAGATCACCGGAATCGGATGCACGGTTTGCAAATGTCATAAACAGAGTTACGTTGGCATGTTTGCGAGCTCGATGGACTCACCACAAGGCATTTCATGACAAACTAAGCATACACCCAACAAGAAGACATGATCAAGAAGCTAAACATGGCAAGAACAACCTCATAGCATGTATGGATAAACTACAACAACCTTGGCAAAATTGAATAACATGTAAACAATCTGCCAGGAACATTTTATAGCAAAAGTAGAGCAAGATTGAGTCATGCTAGGATACTCCATAATTGCAAACAAAGACATGGATGGATACAACATAACAATATCTCAAAATCATCCTTCCTGAACATGCTCAAAAGAGGCATGGAGCACTCTGCAGCAACATGAATACATGGCATAAAAATAACATCAGGGAAATGACTTAGAAGAATTCTAAGTCCCTGAAATCAGCAACATCACGAGAGCGACTTTGCATGCATGTGCTAGTCACCACATTGATCACAAAAATACATGTCATACACCCCTATAAAGATGGCATGTCATATCCCAAAACACATGTAGGGCTCAAGTTCATAGGAGGCACACAATAATCATGGCAAAAATGACAAATGTCCATAATCTGTTAAGAAACAGAAACTAACATTCCATAGCACTCTTGCAACAGCATTTTAGGCATCAAGATGGACTCAAATGAGCATGGTGCAATGGAATGAAATGAAGAGCACATCCTAACGAACATTTTGATATCTCACACGCGCAAAACGAAGCTACGGATGATGAGATATGGCCTGATGAACATAGCTAAAAAATATGCAGAAAAATGACAGGCAAAATTGACCTAGGGTTTACTGTAGCTGGATCTGGCCGGCACGCGAACCGAGGTTGGTCGGGAAGTTCGCTGGAGTGGAAGGACGTGGCGGCCGGAGTTGCTTCTCTCACCGGAGTAGGGGGGCTTACCGGATCCCGGAGCTCGGCGCGGCAAGGGGCGACCAGGAGAGGGTCGGGCGGCGGAGGAGAAGGAGGCCGGCGGTTGGCGGCGAGTGGCGCGGTGATCGGCGAGGTGGAGGCGCACGGTGGCGGCGGGGTCCCGGCGACGAGGCGGAGGCGGCGCAGCGTGGGTGGCGCTCGGGCAGCGCTCGGGCGGCGGGGAGGCGGGCGAAGCGGCGCGGGAACTCGGGCCGGGAGGGCCGCGGTCGGGCCCCGCGAGCGGCGCGGTGGGAGGCGGCGGCGCGCCACGTGGCGAGCCCCGATTGGGAGCGGGCGGCGGTGGATGCGTGTCCGGCGGCAGGCGGACACGTCCGACGTGGAGAGGGGAAGTTTTAGGGTTTTGTACTGCGTGAAAATCCGGGGGAGACACATATTTATAGGAACGAGGAGATAGGAGAGTCCAAATGAGGTGCGATTTTCGGCCACAGGATCATGATCGAACAACCGATAGAATGGAGGGGGTTTAGATGGGTTTTGGGCCACTTTGGAGGGGTGTTGGGCTGCAACACACACGAGGCCTTTACGGTTCCTCGGTTAACCGTTGGAGTATCAAACGAAGTCCAAATGACACGAAACTTGATAAGCGGTCTACCGGTGGTATATCAAGGCCGCTTGGCAAGTCTCGGTCCAATCCGAGAACGTTTAACACTCGCACACGAGAAGAGGCAAAAGGGGACGCCGGAGGACATAGGAGTGCCAGAATGCAAAACGGACAACGGGGAAAATGCTCGGATGCATGAGACGAACACGTATGCAAATGCGATTCACATGTTGACATGATATGAGATGCATGACATGGACAAAAAGCAAAACAAAGACAAAACCCAACCACGAGGGAATATCATATCTTAGTGCCGAAAATGACAAGAGTTGGAATACAAATATGGCAAGTTACATATGGGGCGTTACAACAATCCACCACTACGAAAGGATCTCGTCCCGAGATCTAGGACTGGAAAAACTCCGGATATTCGGAACGGTGGTGGTCCTCACGTTCATAGGTGGCTTCACGGTCGGAATGATGTGACCACTTCACTTTCAGGAATTTGATAGACTTGTTGCGAGTCTTGCGCTCAGTTTCTTCAAGAATAGCAACGGGATGCTCATGATAAGAAAGGTCTTCTTGGAGATCAATCTCTTCGAAGTTGATGGTGTGGTCAGGAGTCTTGAAACACTTGCAAAGCTGAGACACGTGAAACACATCATGCACATTTGCAAAGTTGGATGGAAGCTCAAGTTGATAGGCAAGATCGCCTCTTTTGCCAATGATCTTGAAAGGACCCACGTATCTAGGGGCAAGCTTCCCTTTGATACCAAAGCGAGGAGTACCTTTCATTGGAGAGACATGGAGGTAGACATGGTCTCCGATCTCGAAAGCCAAGTCACGATGCTTGGGGCCAGTTCTTTTGGCGGCTTAAAAAATAAGCCGCCTCCTCCCTAGCTTTTGTCATAAGCCCCCTCCCTTATTTATTGAGGCTTCTAAACTAGTTATGGGATTACTAATCTAGAAGACTCCATGAATTTTGGGAGCGGCTTATTTTTTAAGCTGGGGAGAGGCAGCTTATTTTTTAAGCCGCCCAAAAGAACTGGCCCTTGCTATCATAGTAACTCTTCTGGAGTGATTGCGCGGCTTTGAGATTTTCACGAATGACTTTGCATTTCTTCAGCCTCTGTGATCAAGTAATTGCCAAGAAGTTGGCGTTCACCAGTCTCTGACCAATTAAGTGGAGTACGCCACTTTCTGCCATAGAGAATCTCGAATGGGGCCTTGCCCGAACTCGCTTGGAAGCTGTTGTTGTAGGAGAACTCGGCATATGGAAGACAATCTTCCCACTTCATACCAAAAGCAATGACACAATCCCTGAGCATATCTTCAAGAATTTGATTGACTCGCTCGACTTGTCCACTAGTTTGAGGATGAAAGGCTGTGCTGAAGCAAATGCTGGTGCCCATGGCCTTCTGAAAGGTGTCCCAGAACATAGAAGTGAAGATGCTTCCACGATCTGAAGATATCAACTACGGAATGCCATGCAAAGAGACAATCCTGGAGGTATATAGCTCTGCCAACTGAGCTGCTGTGATAGATTCTTTGATAGGAAGAAAATGAGCCACTATAGTGAGCTTATCGATGACAACGAAGATAGCATCATTGCCACGCTTGGACTTGGGAAATCCAGTCACGAAGTCCATCTCAATATGGTCAAACTTCCATTCTGGAATGGCAAGAGGTTGGAGGAGACCAGCTGGCCGTTGGTGTTCTGCTTTCACTCTTCTGCAGACATCACATTCATTCACGAACTGAGCAATCTCGTGCTTCATTCGAGTCCACCAATACGACTGCTTGAGGTCATGGTACATCTTTGTACTTCCAGGATGAATAGATAGAAGTGAATTGTGAGCCTCGTTCATAATGACTTTAGGAAGGTCACCTTTAGGAACAACAATTTGATCCTCGAAGAAAAGAGTATCTTTGTCATCAAGGCGATAGCACTTGTACTTGGGTTGGCTCTTGGCGATCCCAATCTTCACCTTCTTCACCATTGCATCAAGAAGTTGTGCCTCACGAATCTGATCTTCCAAAGTAGGAGAGACTTGGAGGTTGGCAAGGAATCCTTGAGGAACAACTTGGAGATTAAGTTTGTGGAAAACTTCACAAATATCCGGTTGGAAGGTCTTGAGAATCAAACTGTTACAGTAAGCCTTCATGGTCAATGCGTCAGCAATGACATTGGCCTTGCCTAGAGTATATTCGATACTCAGATTATACTCTTGAATCATTTCGACCCAATGAGTCTACCTGAGGTTGAGGTTGGGCTAAGTGAAGATGTACTTGAGACTCTTATGATCAGTGAAGATGTCCACTTTTCTTCCCAACAAGAGATGTCTCCATGTTAAAAGAGCATGGACAACTGGCGCCAACTCGAGGTCATGAGTGGGGTAGTTCTTTTCGTTGGGCTTCAACTGGCGAGAGGTATAGGTGAAAACTTTCTTCTCTTGCATTAACACAACGCCGAGACCTTGTAGGGAAGCATCACAGAAAACCTCGAATGGTTTGGATTCATCAGGAGGAGTCAGAACTGGAGCTGTGACTAACTTCTCTTTGAGGGTGTTGAAAGCGATGTCACATTCAGGCGTCCAGACATACTTCACATGCTTCTGGAGAAGGTTGGAAAGAGGCTTCGCGATCTTAGAGAAATTCTCAACGAACCTTCGACAACAGCTTGCGAGCCCAAGGAAGCTGCGGAGTTGCTTCACATTCTGAGGTGGTTCCCAATTCACAATTGCAGACACCTTCTCAGCATTAATAGCTATGCCCTTGCGGAGATGATATGCCCAAGGTAGAGAACCTCATCGAGCCAAAACTTGCACTTTGAAAACTTCGCATAGAACTGATGTTCTCTGAGTTTGTCCATCACCAATCTCAAGAGCTTGGCATGATCTTCTTTGTTCTTAGAAAAGACCAAAATGTCATCGAGATAGACCAAGTCGAAGTCATTTGTGTAAGGGTTGAAGATGAAGTTCATCATGCGAGAGAACGTTGGAGGAGCGTTGACAAGGCCGAAAGACATGACAGTGTATTCATAAGAACCATAGCTTGTTCTGAACGCTGTCTTGGGGATGTCTTGTTCACGAATGTGAATCTGATGATAGCCCATAGGGAGGTCAAGCTTGGAGAATACTTGAGAACCTTTGAGTTGCTTGAAAAGCTCGTTGATGTTGGGAAGTGTGTACTTGTTCTTTATGGTCTTCTTGTTGAATGGACGGTAGTCGACACAAAGTCGGTCCGTTCCATCCTTCTTCTTGACAAAAAGAACACCACAACCCCATGGAGAAGAACTTGGTCGGATGAGACCCATATGCTCTTGTATATCGAGTTGTTTCTTCAGCTCCTTCAACTCTTCTGGTCCAAGCTTGTAAGGACGTTTGCAAACAGGTTCCATGCCAGGCTCAAGATCAATGACGTATTCAACTGGCCGGTGAGGAGGCATTCCTGGAAGTTCTTCTGGAAAGACGTCTTGATATTGACAAACGACTGGAATCTGAGAGATGGCATTCAACTCGCCCTTCTCATTGATAGAAAACAGTCGAATGGTATCATCATGAGTGGCAAAGACGATCACATCCTCCGACGAGTGTGTCAATTGAATCTGCCTGGCAGCACAATCAAGTTGAGCCTTGTTCTTAGAAAGCTAGTCCATTTCGAGAATAAGATCAATATCTGAGTCACCAAGAACAATAGGAGAAGCTAGAAATTTGTAGTCACCCATCTCGATAGAATCATCCGGGACGCAGATATTAGCTGACATTTGCTTGCCCGGGGACACAATTGATAAAGTTCTTGGCAAATGTTTATAATCACACTCATACTTTAATGCAAAAGGTTTAGAAATGAAACAATGCGATGCACCAGTATCAAAAAGAACTTTTGCCGGTATAGAGTTAACTGGAAGGTTACCCATGATCACTTCTAACGAGTCCTCTGCCTGAGCTGCGTTCATCATGTTAACCTTGACATGCTTGGGATTATGCTTGACCACTGCATTGCTGGCAGATCTCACAGGAGGAGGAGGCGGAAGACGCCTCTGGTTGAAGCATTTGTTTTCATAGTGACCCTTCTGCTGACACTTGTTGCACGTAACCTCTAAGAGCGGCCGGTGATACGGAGCACTTGACCTTGGAGCATGAGATGAAGCTTTGTTCTAAAAGCCTGGGTTGGGTCGGTGGGAAGATCCATTGCCACCTTTGGTCTTTTGCTGATAAGGCTGACGGAACGGAGGAGGAGGAGGCAACCAATACTTCTTCTGCTTAGCTGCCACTTGAGTTGAAGAAGAAGAAGGAGTTGCATCCCTGACTCTCTTCTTGGAAGCATCGCACTTGAGCTGAGCAACCTCTTGCTTTAATGCCATATTGTAGAACTCATCATAATTTTTTCGGCTCAAAAAGCACAAGGGCTAGTTGTAGATCTTCTCTGAGGCCACCTCTGAACTGATAAATCATGCTCTTCTCGTCAGGGACATCTTGCTTGGCGAAGCGAGCGAGCTTCTGGAACATGATGTTATATTGGTAAACAGACAAGCTGCCTTGCTTCAGATTGTGGAACTCCTCACGCTTACTCTCAACAACACTCTAAGGAATGTGGTGAGCTTTGAAGTCTTGGCGGAAATCATCCCAGGTAATCACACGACCTCCTCTGGAATCTTTGTATTGTTGATACCACTCAGCAGCTTGGTCTTTGAGTTGGAACGAAGCAAACTTGACAAAGTCCTCAGGCCTGACGTTGCTACACTCAAAATGTTTACAGATATCCATGAGCCAATCATCAGCGTCTGTGGCCTCGACACAGTTACTGAAAGGCTTCGGCTGGTTTGCGAGGAACTAGTTGAGGGTAGCAAACTGAGTTTGCTTGTTGCCATTGCCTTGATTTCCTTGGTTGCGCTCTTGTAAGAGTTGCATAATCAGCTGCGTGTTGGCTTTGGTAACGGCCATCATAGCTTGCCATGCCTCCGGAGGTGGAGGTGGTGGCGGCGGTTCCGGATTCTGACGCGTTGGAGGAGCCATCCTGAAGAGGGTGACATCCGTTAGCATCTTGAAAGATATATATTCAAGCTGAATCAAATGGATCAAAATTGCAACATATAGCCTTAACATTCGAACAAAAATGAACGAATGAATTCCAAATTAAATGGTCACACTTCCATAAATTGAGAAGCCACTTAGATAGAGGTACATGAATAAAACAACAAGGTACGGACATGAACAAATACTTGGTAAGGATTACCCAATCACAAATCCAATATCTGCGGAAGAAATACTAGAGCTACATGAATTCCCACCTATGAAACTCCCGAAACTTTCCGGTTATGCAATCAGGTGTTGGGGATACAGGGGAAGCATAATATCTCACCCAAAACTAGCAAATCCTACATCCAGCTGTATCCATCCTTCAACACATAACCAAGAAACCTTCGGAAATCATTTACCTCAACCTACGAAAAGAATCCATTATACGAGTTATGGCAATACTCCCGAACTCCCCCCCCAGTACTGGGTGGCGTCGAGGTTATCTCACCAACAACTGCATAAAAGAGATTTTCGATGTCGGAGAACTCAGGTATTCCAGAACTGCAACGATAAAATTGTGACGACAACACCTCGGAGCTCAACTCCCCGGGACACTGCCACAACCCCTAAATGTCAGGAGGCACCAAGAACAATGTTCTCGTCACAAAACCATCGGAACGATTCCAAGATACCCGCGTGATCCTAAATTTTTTTTAGTGAAATTTGAGAAGAGAAGAGTCAAAACTCTACGTCAGGATGCCTCACCAGAGCGACGAAGGGACTAAGGAGTAAGAAGAATCCTACTGTCCGATATATATAATCCTATAAGACTCAAAACATTTTTCTAGACTCGACAACGCCAGGGATTCGATCAAGCAGGGGGCTCCTAAGTCGGGGGAGGCTCTGATTACCAACTTGTAACACCCACGATGCGGCTATATCTCCCACGTGTCGGAGCACGACTTAGAGGCATAACTGCATTGTAGGCATGTCACAAGAGGGGTAATCTTTACACCTCCCATGTACTGAATAAGAAAGAGGTACAGAGTTGGCTTACAATCGCCACTTCACACAATACATAAATATAGCATTACATCATCCAGATACAATCAAGGTCCAACTACAGAACCAAAATAAAGACAACCCCAAATGCATAAGATCCCCGATCGCCCCAATTGGTCTCCACTACTGATCGTCTGGAAAGGAAACGTAATAACATCCTGAGTCCTCGTCAAACTCCCACTTGAGTTCAGTCGCATCTCCTGGAATGGCATCATCGACAACTGCATCTGGTTTTGGAAGTAATCTGTGAGTCAGGGGGACTCAGCAATCTCACACCCTCGCGATCAAGACTATTTAAGCATATGGGTAGGGAAAATGTATGAGGTGGAGCTGCAGCAAGAACTAGCATATATGGTGGCTAACATACGCAAAAGAGAGCGAGAAGAGAAGGGTATGGTCATCTTTGCTTGTCAGAAGGCAAAGCACGTTCGAGAATCTATGATCAAGAAGTGATCCTAGAAATACTTACGTTCAAGCATAACACGAGACCGTGTTCTCTTCCCGGACTCCGCCGAAAAGAGACCATCAAGGCTACACACGCTGTTGAACCATTTTAATTAAGTTAAGTGTCAAGTTCTCTACAACCGGATATTAACAAATTCCCATCTGCCCATAACCGCGGGCACGACTTTTGAAAGTTCAAATCCCTGCAGGGGTGTCCCAACTTAGCCCATCACAAGCTCTCACGGTCAACGAAGGATATTCCTTCCCCGAGACGGCTCGATTAGACTCGGAATCCCGGTTATAAGACATTTCGACAATGGTAAAACAAGACCAGCAAAGCCACCCGAATGTGCCGACAAATCCTGATAGGAGCTGCACATATCTCGTTCTCAGGGCACACCGGATGAGCGCTCCGTACAACTAAAACCAAACCTCGAGTTTCCCCGAGGGCGCGTTGCAAAGGACTCTAGTTTGGACCAACACTCAGAGGAGCACTGGCCCGGGGGTTTAAAATAAAGATGACCCTTGAGTCCGTGGAACCCAAGGGAAAAAGGCTTAGCTGGCAAATGGTAAAACCAAGGTTGGGCCTTTCTGGAGAAGTTTTATTCAAGGAGAACTTTCAAGGGGTTTCCATTATAACCCAACCGCGTAAGGAATGCAAAATCAAGGAACATAACACCGGTATGATGGAAACTAGGGCGGCAAGAGTGGAACAAAACACCAGGCATAAGGCCGAGCCTTCCACCCTTTACCAAGTATATAGATACATTGAATTAAACAAGATATAATAATGATATCCCAACAATAATCATGTTCCAACAAGGAACAAACTCCAATCTTCACCTGCAACTAGCAACGCTATAAGAGGGGTTGAGCAAAGCGGTAACATAGCCAAACAATGGTTTGCTAGGACAAGGTGGGTTAGAGGTTTGACATGGCAATATGGGAGGCATGATAAAGCATGTGGTAGGTATCGCGGCATAGGCATAGCAATAGAGCAAGCAACTAGCAAGCAAAGATAGAAGTGATTTCGAGGGAATGGTCATCTTGCCTGCAAAGTTCTCCGGGTTTACGTAAGCTTGATCCTCGTAAGCATACTCAACGGGTTCCTCGATCACGTACTCTTTTCCCGGCTCTGCCCAAGGCTAGAACACAATCAAGGGAAACACAATCAACCACGGTGCAATGCGCAAGCAACATGATGCAAAACATGGCATGATATGCGGGATGTAATATGCAATGCATATGTGTGCTCCCGAAGGAAAAGATTGAATCAGGCCTCAACTTGGCAAACCAATAGTGCCGCTGGAAAGATGAGTTGATTTCGGTCGAAATCGATATAAAGATCACCGGTATCGGATGCACTGTTTGCAAATGTCAAGCAAAACAATAATGGCACTATTCTGCGATTAACAGCACGATGCCACATAGAATGCAACAAGAAACTAAGCTACTGCACTCCAACATAGCAACAAAGCACATGGTAGTGATCCCCTCAAGATGCTTGACAAAAGATGAACACTGAGCTACGGCTAAATCACACAATAGCAGGTTCAAACAAGCATGGCAAATGTGCAAAAGATAACAGCATCATAGACTTAGTGAAAATAACAACATGCCAGGAATTAACATTAGGAAGCAATGTTTAGAGCAAGATATGAACATGCTACAGGATCAGAACATAGAAACACAAGGCATGGTATGAAACTACTCAAAGCATATAACAAAAGTCCCTTACTGACCATAAGCCAAAAAGGATCAGAAGATATGATGGCACCCATGTAAACATAGCAAGTTTCATTAACAGATTCAGACTTAGCAGAAAACTGGACATGTCATAAATAGAGTTACGTAGGCATGTTTGAGAGCTCGATGCACTCACCAAAAGGCATTGCATGACAAACTAAGCATACACCCAGCAACAAGACATGATCAAGAAGCTAAACATGGCAAGAACAACCTCATAGCATGCATGGATCAACTACAACAACCTTGGCAAAATTGAATAACATGTAAACAATCTGCCAGGAACATTTTATAGCAAAATTAGAGCAAGATTGAGTCATGCTAGGGTACTCCGTAATTGCAAACAAAGACATGGATGGATAGAATATAACAATATCTCAAAATCATCCTTACTGAACATGCTCAAAAGAGGCATGGATCACTCTGTAGAAACATGAATACATGGCATAAAAATAACATCAGGCAAATGACTTAGAAGAATTCTAAGTCCCTGAAATCAGCAACATCACGAGAGCTACTTTGCATGCATGTGCTAGTCACCACATTGATCACAAAATACATGGCATACACCCCTGTAAAGATGGCCTGTCATAGCCCAAAACACATGTACGGCTCAAGTTCATAGGAGGCACACAATAATCATGGCAAAAACGACAAATGTCCATAATCTGTTAAGAAATAGAAACTAACATTCTATAGCACTCTTGCAACAACATTTTAGGCATCAAGATGGACTCAAACGAGCATGGTGCAATGGAATGAAATGAAGAGCACATCCTAACAAACATTTCGATATCTCACACACGCAAAACATAGCTACGGATGATGAGATATGGCCTGATGAACATAGCTAAAAAATATGCAGAAAAGGGACTTAGGCAAAATCGACCTAGGGTTTACTGCAACTGGATATGGCCGGCACGCGAACCGAGGTTGGTTGGGAAGTTTGCTGGAGTGGAAGGACGTGGCGGCCGGAGTTGGTGCTCTCGCCGGAGTAGGGGGGCTCGCCGGATCCAGGCCTCAACTTGGCAAACCAAGAGTGCCACTGGAAAGATGAGTTGATTTCGGTTGGAATCGATATAAAGATCACCGGAATCGGATGCACGGTTTGCAAATGTCATAAACAGAGTTACGTAGGCATGTTTGCAAGCTCGATGCACTCACCACAAGGCATTGCATGAAAAACTAAGCATACACCCAGCAACAAGACATGATCAAGAAGCTAAACATGGCAAGAACAACCTCATAGCATGCATGGATCAACTACAACAACCTTGGCAAAATTGAATAAAATTTAAACAATCTGCCAGGAACATTTTGTAGCAAAAGTAGAGCAAGATTGAGTCATGCTAGGGTACTCCTTAATTGCAAACAAAGACATGGATGGATAGAACATAACAATATCTCAAAATCATACTTACTGAACATGCTCGAAAGAGGCATGGAGAACTCTATAGCAACATGAATACATGGCATAAAAATAACATCAGGGAAATGACTTAGAAGAATTCTAAGTCCCTGAAATCAGCAACATCAAGAGAGCTACTTTGCATGCATGTGCTAGTCACCACATTGATCACAAAAATACATGGCATACACCCCTGTAAAGATGGCATGTCATAGCCCAAAACACATGTAGGGCTCAAGTTCATAGGAGGCACACAATAATCATGGCAAAAATGACAAATGTCCATAATCTGTTAAGAAACAGAAACTAACATTCTATAGCACTCTTGCAACAGCATTTTAGGCATCAAGATGGTCTCAAACGAGCATGGTGCAATTGAATGAAATGAAGAGCGCATCCTAACAAACATTTTGATATCTCACACGCGCAAAACAGAGCTACGGATGATGAGATATGGCCTGATGAACATAGCTAAAAAAATATGCAGAAAAAGGACTTAGGCAAAATTGACCTAGGGTTTATTGCAGCTGGACTTGGCCGGCACACGAACCGAGGTTAGTCGGGAAGTTCGCCGTAGTGGAAGGACGTGGCGGCCGGAGTTGCTGCTCTCGCCGGAGTAGGGGGGGCGCCGGATCCCGGAGCTCGGCACGGCAAGGGGCGGCGAGGACAGGGTCGGGGGCGGCGGAGAAGGAGGCCGGCGGTTGGTGGAGACCGGCTAGGCGACCGACGATGTGGCAGTGCACGGTGGCGGCTGGGTCGTCGTGACGAGGCGGAGGCGGCGCAGCGTGGGCGGCGCTCGGGCGGCGGGGAGGGGGCGAAGCGGCGCGGGGACTCGGGCTGGGAGGGCCGGCGCGGTGGGAGGCGGCGGCGCGCCACATGGCGAGCCCCCATTGGGCGCGGTGGTGGCGGATGCGTGTCCGGCGGCGGGCGGACACGTCCGGCGCGGAGAGGGAAAGTTTTAGGGTTTTGTACTGCGCGAAAATCCGGGGGAGACACATATTTATAGGAAGGAGGAGCTAGGAGAGTCCAAATGAGGTGCGGTTTTCGGCCACGCGATCGTGATCGAACGACCGATAGTATGGAGGGGGTTTAGATGGGTTTTGGGCCACTTTGGAGGGGTGCTGGGCTGCAACACACACAAGGCCTTTATGGTTCCTCGGTTAACCGTTGGAGTATCAAACGAAGTCCAAATGGCACGAAACTTGACAGGCGGTCTACCGGTGGTATACCAAGGCCGCTTGGCAAGTCTCAATCCAATCCGGGAACGTTTAACACTCGCACATGAAAAGATGCAAAAGGGGACGCCGGAGGACATAGGAGTTCCGGAATGCAAAACGGACAATGGGGAAAATGCTCGGATGCATGAGACGAACACGTATGCAAATGCGATGCACATGATGACATGATATGAGATGCATGACATGGACAAAAAGCAAAACGAAGACAAAACCCAACCACGATGGAATATCATAACTTAGTGCCGAAAATGACAAGAGTTGGAATACAAATATGGCAAGTTACATACGGGGCATTACAGCCCAGGTCGAGATGGAGTTCTCTGGTAGGTGCATCAGCCATGACCTCACGTTTGGCTTGAGTGCCAAAGGGAAGTAGTTGGTGAATACCTTCTTGTCTCTTCCCCCGGTAGCTTGAACAACAATGGGGTAGATGCTTAAGAACTCTGCCGGGTTCAACCTTCCATCGTACTTTTCTGGTATCTCTGACTTGAACGTTTGAGAAGCAGCCAATCGACTTGCCACAACTCGCGAGTGAAGGCAGGGCACCCAACCTCGAAAGGCAGGTACACGCCTTTACCGGGCATGGACTCGTCGACATCGGGGCCGTTGCGCCTATCAGACTGGCGGCGGGTTTCACGACATCATTCAATGGTGACATGCGCGTCTTCCCTCTGCCTAACTTCCAATACTCGTCACTGGTCTCGGCGTGCTCAAGGATCGGATGAAGGCATTGATACATCATTGGGTTCTTGGTCGTGTGGCTCTTGCTGCGGCCCCTGCGCTGGCTGCCGTGGGGGAGGATGATTGCACGGTGGGGGTGGCCCCCTCAGTATAGCCAGTGGCTCGGGCCGTTGTCGCCGCCTTTGGAGGCAGTGGCGGGCCTGCTCACTATGATCCTCCCGCCTCGGCGAAACCAACCAAGCTCTGAATGGTGGCTCTCCACTCATCCATCTGATCGGCCGCTGGCGAAAATCTCAATAGGAGCTGGGCCCGCGCCATGGCCTCTGAAGTGGTGCTCGACATGGACTACACCGCAGATCCCGATGTTACCTGGCTTCTAACGGTGCTGGTAGTGGCAGTGCCGTGCTCTTGTCGCCATGAGCCAGTTGCCAGGGTGGCATGGTGACGAGGTGGATGCGCTTGGGGATCGGCGGCTCCATTTGGCGCATCGGCTCAGCCAGCTCTTCACGCGGGTGGCGCGTGTCCTGTAGCCACCCCCACAGCGGGGGCGGCCAGAGGGTCGCAGTTCACGCTAGAGCAAGCACCATCGCTGCAGCTGTGTCCTTCGGTGGGGTGGAGAGGCGGAGACGAAATAATCTCTCCACCCGCACATTGTGGAGTGTGGCCGCTGGGATGCTGTTGGCACTGTCCTTCTCCGGTGCCTCCCACTCCTGTTTCGACCGCAGGGGGAGTGGTGACAATGCCGCCTGCGCCGGCCATGTCCCCCGCAGCGTCCATGTCCCTGTGCATCCCCGTAGCCCCCATGACATCGGCAGCCACGTACGAAGGGGCCTTCGTGGTGGACGGTTGAGCTGCAACACCGGGCTTTTTCTTGGGCGCCATGGATGATGAAGCCGTTGAAGGAGAAAATGATGATGAATACGACACACTTCTTACACTCTCGGGTTCGTGCAAGCGCTTCGCCCTACCTAGCATGCCAAAGATGTCACGGGAAAACACGGCCACCTATGGCGCCATCACCCCCTTGTGGTTCGGCAGGGGGGAAGAACACATTGAGCAAAGAGCGGAGGGTGCAGAGTAGCACGTCAGTGATCGCACGGGCAGTATATACCCAGGTTCGGGCCGCTGTGAGGCATAAAACCCTACTCCTCCTTTGGTGGATTGATGAAAGAACCGTGGTGGAGATGCATCGCTCTAGCCCGGCAAGGTTGCCTCGGGACGAGAGTACCTATGCGCGTATGAGTGTACAAGGGTCTGAATCCTTTCTAAGGTTGCCACGGCCCTCCTTTTATAGGACAAGTGGTCACCAAAATGGCAAATTAGTGATTGCGTACTGATTAGATAGCAAACCATGCTATCATACCTAACTCTGCAGACAGGACAAGGTGCATTAAATGCACCGCTTAGTCTCACATCATAGCATAGTCCGGCTAGCCTTGCCATGCCATTCGGCCACCTCCTTGCCTGCCTGTGTGAGACATCCCTGGACGAGTGTCATTTGGAGGTGATTTCCTTCGGAGATGGCTGCCACGTGCCAAATAATAGCCACTTAGTCACTTGAGGGATCGACACCACTCTGATAGGTGACTTGCGTTGCTGTGAGGGAGAGGTGGGGCCTTGGCAGGGCAATCTGCCCTCTTCGTCCCCGGAAAGCTTGCCGGGGCAGTCTTGAGATTTGTCTTCGGGGCAACCTCGGCCTTGCCAGGCTCACCTTCCCGGCAAGGGAGGTTTTTCCTTAGTGGTATCTTTTTTGTTGGTCTTGTCTTGGTCTTCTTGATCCGCATTTTGATTTCTCAAAGAGCTTATCTCTTCAGCTTGGTCTGGTCTTGGATGCTGCAACCTTGCTCTTAAGCCTGTGTACAGTCTAGGCAACATACACCTGGGGTTTGTTGCACCGACACATAGGATGGCCATACATCATTGGGAAATAATATATAGCATTAAGCACCATGTTGATGTAGATATTAATGTGGGGAGGAGATGTGTTAGACTACTGCATAGAACGTGATAAAGTTGGTGCTGACAGCGGCAAAGTTGTTGGTGCAGATCGCCGTCACGATGATTGCCCCGGCGGTGTTCCGGTGCCACCGGAAGAGAGGGGGAGACATCCCCCTCCTTCTTCTTCTTCCTTGGCCTCCCCCTAGATGGGAGGAGAGTTCCCCCTCTGGTCCATGGCCGCCACGGCGATGGAGGGGCAGGAGACCCTCCGAGATTTGATCTCTCTCTATTCTCTCTTGTTTTGTGTTCTTCTTTTCTGGACTTTCACCGTCTCTTAAATTCACGGAGATCCGTAACCATGATTGCGCTAAAATTTTAACACGATTTTTTCTGAATATTATCTTTTGCAGCGAAAGATGGGCAGTAACCAACCTACGAGGTGCTCACTAGGTACCACGACGCGCCCTATCCCTTGGGGCGCCGTGATGCTTAGTCGGCCCCTCGAGCATCATATTGCATTGATTCTTGTTCTAAAAATTCACCTATATTCCAAAATAAACATCCACAATTGTTTATCACGTTTGGACTTCGTTTGATATGGATACTCTGCAAAACAAAAAACATGCAACAAACAGGAATTGGCACTGGGGACTAGATTAATATGTTAGTCCCAAAAAATAATATATAATGTTGCGAAAAGTGTATAAAAGATGTAGAATATTGGCATGAAACAATAAATAATTATAGATACGATGGAGATGTATCATCATCCCCAAGCTTAATTCCGATTATTAGGACACGAGTGATTCAAAGCAATAGTCAATAATTTGAGATAAAGACATCAATACTCAGGCATCGCAACAAACAATCATGTATTTAAAAATATCAATGCTAAAGAATGTTATCCCTACAAATCATATAGTCTTGTCATGCTCCATCTACTTAACACAAAATAATTATCATGTACTATGATAACCCACAAGTATAGGGGATCGCAACCATTTTTGTGGGTAGAGTATTTGAGGGTGTCCTGGATTAGGGGGTCTCCGGACAACCGGACTATATCCTTTGGCCGGACTGTTGGATATGAAGATACAAGATTGAAGACTTCATCCCGTGTCTGGATGGGACTCTCCTTGGCGTGGAAGGCAAGCTTGGCAATACGGATATGTAGATCTCCTCCCTTGTAACCGACTCTATGTAACCCTAGCCCCCTCCGGTGTCTATATAAACCGGAGGGTTTAGTCTGTAGGACAACATACAATCATACCATAGGCTAGCTTCTAGGGTTTAGCCTCTACGATCTCGTGGCAGATCAACTCTTGTAATACTCATATCATCAAGATCAATCAAGCAGGACAAAGGGTATTACCTCCATCGAGAGGACCCGAACCTGGGTAAACATCGTGTCCCCCGCCTCCTGTTACCATCCGCCTTAGACACACAGTTCGGGACCCCCTACCCGAGATCCGCCGGTTTTGACACTAACATTGGTGCTTTCATTGAGAGTTCCACTTGTCGTCACCGTAAGGCTTGATGGCTCCTTCGATCATCGGTAATGATGCGGTCCAGGGTGAGGTTTTCCTCCCCAGACAGATCTTCGTATTCGGTGGCTTCGCACTGCGGGCCAACTCGCTTGGCCATCTGGAGCAGATCGAGAGCTACGCCCCTGGCCTTCAGGTCAGGTTCGGAAACTTAAACTACACTGCCGACATCTGCGAAGACTTGATCTTCGACAGATTCGAGCCCATGTTAGGTGCGCCGCACGATCATGATGAGCATAATTTAGCTCTGCCATCGAACAGTGTTCGGGAGATCACACCTGCAACTACTCCGGCCTTCAATACGGAGCAAATTGCGGCATCCGAGGACGGGTGGATAGACCCCGCCGTGGAGGCCGCACTCTCAGTGGCAATAGAGTCGGATACTGTCTTCACCCCTTACGAGAGCCGCGTTGCCGAAGCATTGGATTCGTCCCCGGCCACGGGCTCCGAACCACCTGCATCTGTGCCCATCGAATCCGATTGGGCACCGATCATGGAGTTTACCTCCGTGGATATCTTTCAGCACTCGCCTTGCGGCAATGTGCTAAATCCATTAAGGTCCCTCTCTTTGTCAGGAGAACCTTGGCCGAACTATGTCCGGCTAGGAGGGGATGCGGACGATGAAGAAATTCGCTGCCCACCCACCACCCACTTAGTAGCCTCTATCGACGAATTAACCGACATGCTCGATTTCGACTCCGAAGACATCGACGACATGGACGACGATGCAAGAGAGGAACAGGAACCAGTGCCCACAGAGCACTGGACAGCCACCCCATCATGGTGGACACCCCCAAAGAAGGCAATGGCGACGAGACAGCGGAGGATGGCCCCTCCAAGAAGCAACCCAAGCACGGACGTCAACGACGCAGCTCTAAGTCCCGCCATAGCAAAAACAGCAATAATAGCCCAAGAGAAAATAACACCCCAGTCGATTCCAGAGGAAACGAAGACCATATTGACCCAGCGGCAGAGCACGATGAAACTACAAGCGGCGAACATAGTACGGATCCGATATCCAAACACGGCGACGCCGAGGATAAAGCTTATCAACCCCTCTCCGGGGAGGAAAACAGTCCGGACGAAGATGCACACATCATCCCGGAAAGGCACTTGGAACAAGAGAACCTCCACAGAAGGCTTATTGCCAAAGCAAGGAGTCTGAAGAAGCAGAAGCAAATGCTTAAGGCTGCACAAAATATGCTCAACAGCAGATGGAACAAAGTGCTCGACAATGAAGAAAAGTATTGTGGAAGTTACTACACAAAGAGCTACCCAAAGTGCAAGCTACTGCCTGAATTTGACGATGAGGCCTTAGAGCCCACATAGCCGGAAAAAAAACCAGCCAACCGGCTGGATCAACCACCTTGTGGCCACGATAGACCGGCTAACAAGGCCGCACATAAGTCAACACACGATCTACATGAAGACTTGCGCCAAAAATCCAGTATGACTAGATCCATCTATGGATCTAGGAAGCACGCTCCGGCACAAAATGAAAACCGAATACTACAACCGTCCGAATGCCATGATACATCCAAATATAGGGGTGCCGCACACCCCCTATGTATCACCGATGAGGTGTTGGACCACGAATTTCCAAAAGGATTCAAACCAGTGAACATAGAGGCGTACGACGGGACCACAGACCCTGGGGTCTGGATTGAGGACTTTATCCTCCATATCCATATGGCTCGCGGAGCCGATCTCCACGCCATCAAGTACTTGCCCCTCAAGCTTAAAGGACCAGCTCGACACTGGCTGAAAAGCCTCCCCAAAAACTCAACTGGATGTTGGGAGGAGCTCGAGGATGCTTTTCGGGCTAATTTTCAAGGGACCTATGTCTGACCTCCGAATGCACACGATTTAAGTCATATATTTCAACAGCCTGGAGAGTCAGCCCGAAAGCTTTGGAACAAGTTCCTCACTAAGAAGAACCAAATCGTCGACTGCCCGGACGCTGAAGCCTTAGAAGCTTTCAAGCACAGCATCCGAGACGAATGGCTCGCCAGACACCTCGGCCAAGAAAAACCAAGAACAATGGCAGCCCTAACAAGCCTCATGACCCGCTTTTGTGCGGGCGAAGATAGCTGGTTAGCCTACAGTAGCACCAGCGACCCAAGCACATCCGAAGTCAGGGATGGCGATGGAAAACCACGACGCAGTAAAAACAAGCATCAAAATAAAGAAGATAGCCCAAATAATACGGTAGTAAACGCCGGATTCAGGGGCTCTCAACCAGGTCAGCGGAAGAAGCCTTTCAAAGGCAGCAGAGATGGACCGTCCAGCCTAAACAAGATTCTAGACAAACTATGTCAGATTCATGGCACCCCCGATAAACCTGCAAATCACACCCACAGAGAATGTTGGGTCTTCAAGCAGGCCGGTAAGCTAAACGCCGAACACAAGGGGAGGGAGACACCAAGCGAAGACGAGGACGAACCTCGCCAACAAAGGACTGAAGGACAGAAAAAATTCCCACTAGAGGTTAAAACAGTAAACATGATCCACGTGACGAAGAGGAGAAGCAAACATGCACTCCAAGACATACACGCCGTAGATCCCGTCACCCCTAAGTTCAATCCCTGGCTGGCCTGCCCGATTACTTTTGATCGCAGGGATCACCCGACAAGCATCCGGCACGAAGGATTGGCTGCCTTGGTGTTAGACCCAATAGTAAACGGATACCATCTCACACGAGTCCTTATGGACGGCGGCAGTAGTCTTAATCTGATATATCAGGACACAGTCCGTGAAATGGGGATAGACCCGACAAAAATCAGCCACAGTAATACTACCTTCAAGGGAGTAATACCAGGCCCAGAGGCCCGCTCCACGGGCTCTCTAATACTAGAGGTTGTATTCGGTTCATCCAACAACTACTGAAGTGAGAAGTTAGGCTTCTACATTGCTCCATTCCGAAGCGGCTGTCAAGCACTACTCGGAAGAACAACTTTTGTTGGTTTTAATGCGGTACCACATTACGCTTCTCTTAAGCTTAGGATGCCGGGTCCATGTGGCACCATCACAGTTAGTGGAAATATTGAGCGTTCTCTACGCGCGGAAGAACGTGCGGCGGCTTTAACAGCCGAGCACTAGACGGCCTCACCAACCAGAATAAATGATAGGTCGGCAAGACCGCGGACACGGTTAGGCGAGTCCGGCGCATCACTAGATATACCTGAGATTGGTTTGATGGTTAAACCCTCATAGACGGTGCCAGGGGCTTCCCGCGTGTAATCAGGGCTAGTTCGGCTCAACTTGACTTATCTTGAATTTTAATGGTTTATCGAAAATAACCAATTTTTTTATTTTTTGGCACGACAACTTTCACCTAAGTTCTTCTCTCCTATAGATGACAATCGTGCTACACCCACCCAGGACACGGCACAACAGAGACATAGGCGCAGACGTGCAGCAGGGACCCGCTCAAAGGTTTCTTTTCAGATTAAGACCCTGCGTAAACCTTTTTTACTATCTCTTGTTGTTCACATCCTCCGGACACTCAATACAACCAAGAAGGATGTTGGCGTTATTGGCATTTCGCCACATCAGAATATTACACATACCTGGACACGCGGGGTTTATTATTAAGGGCATTGTTCTGCCCGGAATATGTTATAAAGACCGAATACCTTAGGGAGTGTCTGGCGTCGCGAGTTTGTCCTTATATGCATCATCTCCGAATCATGTCTTTGGTCAAATGTTGGGTTTACCCGGCTCCTGTGTTTTGCTACCTTACGTTCCGCTCTATCGGCTAAGGCGGCACCGGGAGAACTACTGCGATTTTTCCCTGGTTCATCCGGATGAGCACCTTAGTAGAGAAAGCCGAAATCTGACTGTCATGATAAAGCGCGAGACTGGTCAACCACTCGATGAGTTAGCGGAATCTTCGGGATTCCTCCACATTAACGAAGGGCCGTTTCCCGGTCATGTACGTACGCACACCGTATTCGGACAAGCGCGGAGGTACCAGGGGCTATATAGTAGTCCCACTGTCAAACTCCTATGGCTAAGTGAAAGTGTTAAAGCAATATAGTCCGATTGCCTCGTTCGCTGCGCTACCACCTCTTTAATGGACCAAGATGTTGGATCAAGTGTGAATACACATTTTTTGCGAACACCCCCGCATTATATGCGTGGGGGCTGAAGCCGACGACTCCAAACTTTCAGGTTATATACATATATACATAAACGGCCGCACATGAGGCATCATAATACTTTCATGCAAAAGTATAAACACAGCCTTTATAATTCAATAAAACGTTGTTTTTACAATGGGAATACATGTCACTAGAACATAATATTCTTCGAGCATTGAGCCTCTATTGAACGAGTGCCTTCAAGGACTTCTTCAAAGTAGTGCTCGACAGGTACTCGGCCTACGGCCGAACTCTGGGTTGCAATTGTGGTGGCCTCCATCTCTGCCCAGTATGTCTTGACACGGGCAAGTGTCATACGCGCACCCTCTATGCACGCCGACCTCTTCATAGCATCGATATGCGACACATCACCAAGGAACTGTTGCACTAGACTAAAATAACTATTCGGCGGTGGCCCCTCCGACCACAGATGATCCACAACAGACCTCATGGCAAGCCCGGACAACCTATGGAGCTCGGCCCACTCGGCCATTCGCTCATTCAACAGCAGTGGACGCACTGGACACATGGAACTGTGACCAGAATAGCCTTTCCACTTCATGATCTTTTTGATCTTTGAAGTACTCGGCCGCATCGGTAGCACTGGCTGCCAAATCCACGTATGCGTCTGCAGAACTCCATAGTTGATCAAGAGGGGCATACTTCGGATCTCCGAACTTCGTCCGCAACAAAAAGGGCTTCCCAGCCGCGATATCTCCAGCTTGACGCAACTCCTCCTTCACCGCTCTGATTTTAGAGCGGGCTTCCTTGGCTGCTACCATGGCCTTTCTCCGGGTCCGCCGCCTTCGCCCGGCTTTCTTTTTCAAGAAGCTGGTAACGGTCGGCGGCATCTTTCAAATCAACGGCCATCTTGGCTATTCTTTCCTTGCTTTGGCAATGCGCAGCCTGTTCGGCCCTCAGCTCTTCGACCGCCTTTAGAGCGGCCGCATCACTATTCCTGGCGTGTTCCTTGGCTCGGGCAAGTTCCGCCCGAAGGGTCTCCACGGTGGCAGCTCCATCTGCAGTCACAACATATTAAAGATACTAGCATCATGCTCCTCTTACTATGTGTCGATCACCGGAGAAATCACATACACTGTGCCTCGTCGAGCCTCTTGTTGAAAAGCACGATGTAGGCATCCACCGCATCCAATTGCCGCTTCAGCTCGGCAAACTCACCAGTCCGACTAGCCACCGGACCTTTAGCCACCTGCACATGAAGGCGGCCGGATTATTACCTGGGACTATGATCATCTATTTGCCGCTGTTCTCGACGGCAACCAGAGTCTCAGGGGCTACTATCTGCATAGGGCACACCTAATGTGTGCGGTACTATCAAAAACATACACTCTTCCACGTACCTCAAAGCCTTTCAGCAGACTCATAAAAGATTCATGTAACCCGCTTTTGGCGGATGAAATCCTCTCAATCACCGTACCCATTAGCGTACGATGCGCTTCTGAGATGGACGCTTGCTCCAGAAGATCCTACAGTGCGTCCGATCGCACACCAGATGGTTCCGGACTCTTTCTGTTGATCTCTTTAGGAGCCGAATACTGAGGACTTCGGGTGGCCGAAGGATTACCCTCTGGCCTTGACGGATCAGGAGAAACCCTCGGCGACAACACTTCGGGGTCGCCCGCCTCATGAGGCGGGGTGGCATGGTTAGGTGTTTTGCTCTCCATCATCTCTAGAAGAAGATCCCCCGAAGACGAACTCTGTCGAGAAGGGCTACGATCCGAACTACAAGATATATGCTTCAGTTATTATCTTCAGAAGTAAAGTAGGATATTTTTACTATTAAGTACTTTTTTACTTACAGCTCGGTAGAGGGCTAATTCCCTTGCGGGCACTGTGCGGCAAGAGTACCCTCTGAGGTAGTTTCCTCTGGTGAAGATTTCTTCCCCCGTTTGGAAACCTTTGTTTCCGGGTCTTCAGAGGTGGTCCTCTTCCTTCCTTGGGGAGAGGGGATTTCAGATTCTTCTCCCTGGTTGTCCTCCTTCGCGGAGGCGCTAATTCCCCCGGTTGGGATGAATAATGAGTGAGGCCTGCTTTCAGCCTCTTTATTCAACCCTTTGTCTTCCCCTGAGGGCGCCTGATAAGGCGCCGGCTCGAGCATTCTGGCTAGTACTGGATCGGCCGAGCCTTCGGGAAGGGGGGCCGAACACCTGATCATCTTTTCCTTTGTTACCCAGTCCTAGTCAAGGACCGACTTTTCAGAATAATGTTATGATAAATAAAAAGATAGCGTGTTCGGCCACGGGATTACTTACTTGGGTATCCGGGCGATTACAGCTCAGACCCGCATCCTCGGTTGTGTCTGGACACTTTATTTGTGGTCCGACTCTGTGTAACCCTAGTCCCCTCCGGTGTCTATACAAACCGGAGGGTTTAGTCCATAGGACAACATACAATCATACCATAGGTTAGCTTCTAAAGTTTAGCCTCTACGATCTCGTGGTAGATCAACTCTTGTAATACTCATATCATCAAGATCAATCAAGCATGACGTAGGGTATTACCTCCATCGAGAGGGCCCCAACCTGGGTAAACATCGTGTCCCCCGCCTCCTGTTACCATCCGCCTTAGACGCACAGTTCGGGACCCCCTACCCGAGATCCGCCAGTTTTGACACCGATAGTATTCAACCCAAATTTATAGATTCGACACAAGGGGAGCCAAAGAATATTTGAAGGTATTAGTAGCTAAGTTGTCAATTCAACCACACCTGGAGATTAATTATCTGCAGCAAAGTGATCAATAGCAAAGTAGTGTGATAGTTTTGATAATAATAGCAGTAGCAATGGTAACGGTAACAGTGATAGCAGTAATTTTGTAGCAAGTGTAACAGTGACGATAGCAGTTGTAACTTAGCAAGAACAACATAAGGTAAATTCATAGGCATTGGATCGTGATAATTCTTTCTCCCTGATTTTTTCTGGAAAAAATAGGATTTTATAGTGTCGGTTTCTGGGGCTATGGGGCCACCAGGTGGGGACAACCCACCTTGACGCACCAGGAGAGGGGGCGTGCCCTGGTGGTTGTGCCCACCCAGGTGCCTCTCTCCGGTAGGTCTTGGCTCCAGAAATTCTTGTTTATTGTATAAAAATTCCTCACAAAGTTTCATTCCATTCAGAGAACTTTTATTTCTGTACAAAAACAACACCATGGTAGTTCTGTTGAAAACAATGTCAGTCTGGGGTTAGTTTCATACAAATCATGCAAATTAGAGTCCAAAACAAGAGGAAAAGCGTTACGGAAAGTAGATACATTGGAGATGTGTCAACTCCCCTAAGTTTAAACCTTTGCTTGTCCTCAAGCAATTCAATTGATAAACTG
Source organism: Triticum dicoccoides (assembly GCF_002162155.2). NCBI lineage: Eukaryota > Viridiplantae > Streptophyta > Magnoliopsida > Poales > Poaceae > Triticum > Triticum dicoccoides. The sequence continues at coordinate 305,608,581 of NC_041384.1, forward strand.
AAAGTGAAAAAGAAAAAAACTTTTATGAACTCTTTTGCTCTTGTTTTCATAAATAAGCTTAAACAGCACCCAGGTTTTCAGCCAACATTATAACTAACCATGCCGACAATAACTCTTAAAGATTATATTAACTCATATCAATGACATAATTAGCTCGCGAGCAATAATAAGATATCTCAAACGATAACATGTTGTCAAAACAACCATGATATAATATGACAATAGTGGTATCTCGCTAGCCTTTTTGAGACCACAAAACATAAATGCAGAGCACCTCCGAAGTCCAAGCAACAACTAGACATTGTAATTCATGGTAGAAAAGATCCAGTCATGATGCACCCAACATTAGCTACACACAATGCATAAGTCATGACAGCTGTGCTCTCAGGTTCTGGCGCTTGTTTTAGAAGGTGATGACACAACATAAAAGTAAATAGATAGTCCCTTCGCAGAGGGAGACAGTGATTTGCAGAGGTGCCAGAGCTCAGGTTTTAAAACAGAGGTAAATGATATTTTGAGACATGCACCTTTCTCATTTACTTCACGCCCATCACTTATCAATATCTTCCATGCTAAGCACACCAGTGGCGGTTCCCAAGCGATAAAAGTAAAGGTTTACTCCCCCTCCACCAACAATCACATTCCACGGCTTGTTTGAAACAACGGGTGCCATCCAAACCAACAATAGTCCCGCGGGAGTTTTGTTTAGTTATTTGCATTTTTTAGTTCGAGATTGGGAATCCCTATTACCGCCCTTTTCTTGTGCGATGGCAAGTGAATAAACACTCGACCTGAGAATAACCCTCTTAACATGGAACATACCGACCACCTCCTATCGTTCCATGAATGATCCAGGCACACAAAAAGGATATTTTTTAGAAGTTTTTAGAGGTGGCACGTGCAAATTTACTTAGGACGGCAGGGTAGTAGCGTATATAGGTAGGTATGGTGGAACCATCTAGAATAACTTTTGGGTTCAAGGTTTTTGATGTACAGACAGAATCCCCACTTAGTACAGGCCAAGGCTAGCAATTAGATTTAGAAGCGGCCAGCTAGAGAGCAACAATGATCATGAACATGCATTATGCATAAGTAACATTGAACACAAGCATGAGTAGGATATGAACACCATGAACATAAATATCACAGAGGCTATGTTGGTTTTGATTCAACTACATGCATGAGCATGTGCCAAGTCAAGCCACTCGAACATTCAGAGGAGGATACCATATCATCATACTACATCACAATCATTTTAACGCAATGTTGATATCCAAGATAAATCATTATCCACTCTCAGCTACTTATGCATGGCATGAGATACTGTAATCTCTAATGTCGTTGCAAACAAGTTTAATCATAATTGGTTGAATCATAATATATTTACACAAACAGAACAAGTTGAGTTCATACCAGTTTCTCTTTGCCACGGCCAGTTCATCGAATATCGTCATTATTGCCATTCATTTGCATGACTGAACGATATGAAAATAATAATAGTGCAAGAGTGCCATGGACTAAGCTGGAATCTGCAAATATTTTATTCAACAAGAGAAGACAAGGTAAAATGTGCTTGTCAGTGTCAAAACCGGCGGATCTCAGGTAGGGGGTCCCGAACTGTGCATCTAAGGCGGATGGTAACAGGAGGCAGGGGACACGATGTTTTACCTAGGTTTGGGCCCTCTTGATGGAGGTAAAACCCTACGTCCTGCTTGATTATTCTTGATAATATGAGTAGTACAAGAGTTGATCTACCACGAGATCGGAGAGGCTAGACCCTAGAAGCTAGCCTATGGTATGATTTTCTGTTGTCCTACGGACTAAAACCCTCCGGTTTATATAGACACCAGAGGGGGCTAGGGTTACACAAGGTTGGTTACAAAGGAGGAGATATACATATCCGTATTGCCTAGCTTGCCTTCCACGCCAAGTAGAGTCCCATCCGGACACGGGACGAAGTCTTCAATCTTGTATCTTCATAGTCCAACAGTCCGGCCAAATGATATAGTCCGGCTGTCCGGAGACCCCCTAATCCAGGACTCCCTCAGTATCCCCCGAAGTAGGCTTCAATGATGATGAGTCCGGCGCACAGTGTTGTCTTCGACATTGCAAGGAGGGTTCTTCTCCAAATTTCGAACGTTTACTAAGCAGTGTCCGGTCCCATAAATGTTGAACATCTTGGCTTCTGCGCCCAATAAGGGCTATCTTCCACACGTCAAATGAATGCAAGGTGCCAGGGCATTTTTACATTCGCCCCCCTAGCCAGATAATTAAATTTTCTATTAAAGGGATGGGGATCCTTAGATCCAATCCATACCATCCTCCCCCAGCGAGAATCCATCGGAGCGTGCTTCGGAAAGATCCACTCCAGCATGGCCGACCTCCGCAGCTCCTCCTCCCGCCCCCGTAGCCCTAAGCCCGGTGATTGGGAGAGGTGTTCAGTCCCACACAGTCGATTAGTCGAACTGCAGACTAAGGGATTTCTCCCTCCGGCGTATATGGTGCCCGTCCAAGCCGGGCTCGCCACCTACAATGGCGGGGAGCAAGCGGAGAGCTTCCCCAGCCCTTCTACGGGGGAGCGGGTATGCCTTGTCCCTTACTTATTGAGGGGACTCGAATTTCCGATTCATCCGTTCCTTCATGGGCTCCTGGAGTTTTACGGCCTCCAACTACATAATTTCACCCCTGCTTCCATTTTACACATCGCTGGCTATGTTGCCCTCTGCAAGTTATTCTTGGGCTGCGAGGCTCATTTTGAGCTGTGGAAAAGGTTATTTTGCCTCGTCCCTCACACACAGAAGGGGTCACTTTATCAAGTGGGCGGAGCCGAGATATGGCGTATCCCCGAAACCGGATACCTGTCCAGTACTCCAGAGAAGACGTCCGAAGAACGGCCTTCGGAATGGTTTTATATGGAGGACGTCCCCCTTCCAGACCCTGTTTGGCGGGGTCTTCCTAAGTTCAGCAATGCTCCTCTGAAGAAACACCAAAGTTGGCACCCGTGGAGCCCCCAGGAGGAAGACAAAAGAGAAGTCTTCTACCTGATGAACCGGATTAAAGCACTGGCTCAATCAGGATTGACAGTAATCGAGGTTATGTCAATATGCATAATGTGGGGAGTGCAACCGCTTCAATATCGAGGGCACCCTTTGTGGTGTTTTAATGGAAAAGATGACGCCACCCATTGCGGGCGTAAGGGCCCGGACAACGCTGCCTCCTTAGCAAAAATTATGTCCGAATTGTTCAAGGGAGAGGAAGAGGAGTTCATCCGCCTCAAGCCACGGGATGGATTCTCCATGTACAACCCTCCAAGCTGGGTGAGTTATATCTACTTGCTCCCATTCTTCCCGCATTCTCTGTCAAAGGAACTCACCTTGCCATTTTGTGGCAGGACCTGCGAAAAGCCATAAGGGAGGTCAGCAACCCATCTCCTCAACCAGAGGACCCTGACCAGGCCCTCGGTTCCGGACTCGAAGAAGATCCAGACATATTCGTGGAGCTGATAAACCGGCAGTTCTATCAATTAAGCTGTGATAATGCCACGGTGGCCATTACGGCCGACTATCCCGGACTGCTTCCTGCGTCCCACATAAGAAAAACCAAAAATCCCAACTCCAAAAACTAGGATCCCCTTTTAGACACTTCACCTACCATATACATATGGTGTTTTTACAGGGAAGGCATTCGGGACGCCATGCCGAACCCGCAGCAACTCGCCCACAAGAGGCACCGAGGCCGGGCAGGCCAAAAAGGAAGGTGGTCAGGAAGGAGACGCCGGCGCAGAGGTATGACAGAAACCCCGCTCCGTGGTTGTCGTCTTTCTTGAAATGTAATGACGTCCATGTTTCTTTAACAGAAAAAATGCTCGCCGGAATATGTCCGGTGAGGCTGCCGATCACGCTTCCACCAGCCGGGCTCCAGGACCGGACATAGAGGCGGAAGCCGACATGGGGCGGACGCCGGATACTCTCCCTACAGAGGATGCGGATAGGCTATCTTCTACAAATTCAGAAGTGGAGAGCGCCATGAATCATAGGCGCCGCCGGGCCATACTCCGCGACGCTTTGTTTTCACCAGAGGCATTTGATGCCTTCAATTCTGGAGAGGCGTACCTCCGTGCTGCTCAAGATGGTCTAGCCAGAGCCACGGACCAGTATGTAAAGGATGTACGGGTAAGTAAATCTGACGATTATATGTATCAGTAGCCCCTGAGACATGAAACAGTTAGCAGAACTGATTTAAGGATCATCGTATTGTGCAGGCTCTTACAAAGAAGAATAGTAGACTGTCACAGGAGCTGGAGGAATGCAAGACCCAACTTCGGGCCGCTGTTGCCGCATTGAAGGAACCGGAAAAGTCCCCAGTTGGTAACGTTTCTTTCAAAGAATAACAGGTACCGTATAGCATGCGGCATGGCTACAGGTCTAACAATAGATGTTTGCAGATGAATCCGGAGAGAATCCAGAGGAGCAGCATGCCGCACGACAGATAAAGGCTGGCGAATGCGTGCTGACTGAGGTCAGGCGGGAGAAAAACAATCTCCAAGACGCCAATACCAAGCTGAGCATGGAACTGAAAGATGTTCGAGCCTAGCTTGCGGACTCCGAGAAGGTGAATAAGCGGCTTCGACACAGCATATTTAGTAAGTGCTTGAACGAACCTTTAATAAAGGGGACGGCGGAGAAGCCGGCTAACAGAGTTATGTCTGCAGGTATGCTAACGGGTCGTCCCACAGAGGAGATGCTCGGGTCTACGGGTGATCTTCTATCCGAGCTCTCACAACTACACAAACAAGTTTGGCAGGTGATGCAAGGCATTGCCCAGGCCTTGTGGTCATCCGTCTCCCTGCCATAAGGCATTGGAGAGCTTGTGGAGAAGCTCAAGGGAGCGCGGCGGCGCTTCCGATTATGGAAGATATCTGCCTGCCGTCAAGGTGCCAGGGAAGCTTGGCCATGGTGAAGACGCGGTATACCAAGGCTGACCCAAATCACATGGCCGAGGTCGGACCTGTGGGGCCTGATGGAAAAGAGATCCCCGTTAGCTTAGTTTATGGGCAAGTAGAATTAGCCGCAAAATATTCCCAACAGGATTGTAGGCTAGACCGCCTGTTGGATGGTATAGAAGAGGAATTTAGTCAGTCTACATGACTATGTAATTAAAGTGACATGTTTAATGCCTTCTAGCCAGATTGTAGATCATTTGTCATGGCGGACCTTTTCGCTTCAACCTCGGGACCCGATAGTCTGGAGTGTATCTGAATACCTGCTCAGTTATATAAGAACCGGGGTATGCATGGAGACCAGGCATAGGGGTCATTAGTGCTTGAACAGACAAGTGCCCGACTAGTTATGTTATATTACATGGGTAGTAAGAAACATCTTGCAGGGAGAATAGTTCCGTTAAGGGTTCCATTCCGTGGGTACGCATGCCCTAAAGGGCATGTCTGGACTGCGAGAGTAAACGCAGGAAAAAACATCTGGGGGCATATATGGAAAATGAAAAAAAAATCATCTTTTGTTCGCTGACCGAATATTCCCTTAAGAATGCTAGCTTTCGGCTTCACCCAGTCTGAGGTACACATCCGACTGACCCGGCAGTAACAATCGCAGAGGTGCTCCCCTTATGCCCTAGCTGAATTAACGGGAATGTAGGGCATAAATACAAGAGCCAGGCAACCCAGCTTGGCCAAAACTTAAGTCATATCGATGCATACAGTGGCGAAGAAAAGGTACATGCGGAAGAATAACACATGTGCGGGGCGTGAAGCCCGGATAGATAATTAAGCTTCTGTGTAAGAAGCCCCCAGGTATAATGAGCGCGGTTAGCGCATCTGTAATGTGCAAGCGAGGCACAAGGTGGCCCTTGAAGGCCTAGAGAAAGAGGAAAAGAAAGAAAGAGAAAAAAGACAGATAATGCATATGCAAACAATGGACAGAGGAAGGAGACGAACATAGAGTCTGGCACTAGGAGTAGAATCTTCGGAGTCTGGCGGCGTTCCATGGGTTCGGCTGAAGTCTATTATTCGATGCATCCCGCAGACGGTACGCTCCACCATTCGGAACTTGGTCAATAATGAAGGGACCTTCCCATTTGGGCTCGAGCTTGGACTTTTTCTTCTCCGGCAGGCGTAGAACTAACTTGCCAACGTTATAAGTTTTGGCCCGTACTTCTCTGCTTTGGTATCTGCGAGCCTGTTGCTGATAAAATGCGAAACGGGCTTTTTCCACGTCGCGCTCCTCCTCCAGGGTGTCCAGACTGTCCTTCCGATCGAGCTTGGCTTCTCTTTCTTCGTACATGCGCACTCGAGGTGAGTCATGAATTATGTCGCAGGGCAAAACTGCCTCTGCGCCGTACACCATAAAGAAGGGTGTATATCCGGTAGTGCGATTCAGCGTGGTCCGCAGCCCCCAGAGTACGGAGTCGAGCTCCTCTACCCAGTGCGTGTTAGACTCCTTTAAGGATCGCACTAATCTGGGTTTAATGCCGCTCATGATAAGACCATTTGCTCGCTCAACTTTGCCGTTGGTTTGTGGGTGATAGACGGAAGCATAATCGAGCTTGATGACCATGTTGTTGCACCAGAGTTTTACCTCGTCGGCCGTGAAGTTCGTGCCGTTGTCCGTGATGATGCTGTGGGGGACGCCATAATGGTGTACAACCCCGGATATGAAGTCTATCACCGGTCCGGATTCAGCTGTTTTAACAGGTTTGGCTTCTATCCATTTGGTGAATTTATCTACCATGACCAATAAGTATTTTTTTCTTATGGGTTCCCCCTTTAAGGGGTCCAACCATGTCAAGCCCCCAGACCGCAAAAGGCCAGGTAATGGGGATTGTTCGGAGGGCGGTAGGTGGCATATGGCTTTGGTTTGCAAACAGCTGGCAATCGGCGCAGCATCTGACCAAGTCTTGCGCGTCTGTCCGGGCCGTCGGCCAATAAAAACCTATGCGGAAGGCCTTGCTTACAAGGGCCCGGGTTGCGGCGTGGTGGCCGTTGAGTCCGACGTGAATTTCTGCCAAAAGCTTCCGCCCTTCCTCTTTGGAGATGCACCTTTGAAGGACTCCGGTAGTGCTTTTCTTATACAGCTCTCCCTCATGGACATTGTAGGCATTAGATCGCCGCACTATGCAGCGTGCCTCATTTTGGTCCTCGGGGAGTTCCTGCCTAGTTAGGTAGGCCAGGAATGGTTCTGTCCACGGGGCGATGACGGCCATTATTACGTCGGCTGAAGGTGTTATTTCGGCGGCAGAGCCTCCGATTATGTCAGAGTGTTCAGTATCGGGCGTTTAGGCCGGGTCCGGACTATTGTTACCGGTGTCCCCTTCCCATACCACCGATGGTTTAAACAACCTCTCCAAAAAGATGTTGGGGGGGGGGGACCTCGTCGCGTTTTGCGCTGTTGCGGCCGAGGATATCCGCCGCCTAATTGTTTTCCCGAGCCACATGGTGAAATTCGAGCCCCTCGAACCGAGTTGACATCTTTAGGACGGTGTTTTGATAGGCCGCCATCTTCGGATCCTTGGCATCAAAGTCTCCATTTATTTGGGATATTGCGAGGTTCGAATCCCCCCGCACCTCCAGGCGTTGAATGCCCATGGAGACTGCCATCCGAAGACCATGCAACAGGGATTCGTATTCGGCTGCGTTGTTGGAGTCTGTATACAGTATCTGCAGTACGTACTGAACGGTATCTCCGGTTGGGGATGTCAGGACGACGCCAGCCCCCAGACCGGCCAGCATTTTGGAGCCGTCGAAGTGCATGATCCAATTGGAGTATGCGCCGTACTCTTTAGGGAGTTCGGCTTCCGTCCATTCGGCGATAAAGTCGGCCAATACTTGCGATTTAATGGCTCGCCGAGGTTTGTATGTTATGTCGAATGGGAGGAGCTCAATGGCCCATTTGGCAATCTGGCCCATGGCGTCGTGGTTGTTTATAATATCATTAAGTGGCACTTCCGAGGCTACTGTAATTGAACACTCTTGAAAGTAGTGTCGGAGCTTTCGGGATGCTATGAATACCACATAGGCTATCTTTTGATAATGTGGGTACCGTGATTTGCATGGAGTGAGGACACTAGACACATAGTATACCGGCTTTTGAAGAGGGAATTTATGTCCGTCAGCTTCTCGTTCGATGACGAGCACTGCGCTTACAACTTGACGAGTTGCCACAATGTACAACAACATTGGTTCGCCGATGTTTGGCGCGGCCAGGATTGGGTTGGTTGCCAGTATGGCTTTTATTTCTTCCAATCTGGCTGTGGCAGCGTCCGTCCACTCGAAGAGTTCGGTGCGCCGAAGGAGGCGATAAAGGGCTAATTCCTTCTCCTAAGTGGGAGATAAAGCGACTTAGAGCCGCCACACATCTAGTTAGTTTCTGGATTTGTTTGAGGTCCGTTGGGGTAGCCAACTGTGATAGAGCTCGGATTTTGGCCGGATTAGATTCAATTCCTCTACTGGAGACAATGAAGCCCAGGAGCTTTCCGGCTGGTACGCCAAAAACGCATTTTTCCGGATTGAGCTTGATGTCGTATGTTTGGAGGTTGTCGAATGTGAGCCTCAAGTCATCTATTAGAGAGTCGACGTGTTTGGTTTTACCGACCACATCATCTACGTGTGCCTCTACTGTTTTGCCGATCGGTTTCTCCAGACATGTCTGGATCATGCGCTGATATGTTGTGCCGGCGTTTTTGAGCCCAAAAGGCATTGTGTTGAAACAGAAAGGGCCGTATGGTGTGATAAATGCCGTTGCGGCTTGGTCGGACTCCGCCATGTTGATTTGGTGGTAGCCGGAGTATGCGTCGAGGAAACACAATGACTCGTGTCATGCGGTAGCATTGATAATTTGATCGATGCGGGGAAGGGGGAAGGGATCCTTTGGGCAAGCCTTGTTGAGGTCCTTGAAATCGACACATAGGTGCCAGGATTTGTCCCTCTTTGGTACCATCACCAGGTTTGCTAGCCAGTCCGGCTGTTTTATTTCTCTAATGAATCTGGCCTCCAATAACTTGGCTAGTTCCTCTCCCATAGCATGTCTCTTAGGTTCAGAGAAATGCCAAAGAGCCTGCTTGACCGGCTTGAATCCCTTTAGGATATTGAGACTGTGCTCGGCCAGCCTGCGTGGGATTCCTGGCATGTCTGAGGGGTGCCAGGCGAATATGTCCCAATTCTCGCGCAGGATCTCTCGTAGTGTGGCGTCCACGACGGGGTTTAACTGTGCCCCGATGGAGGCTGTTTTTGTAGGGTCCGTTGGGTGGACTTGGAATTTGACTATTTCATCCGCTGGTTTAAAATAGGTGGACTTGGATCTCTTGTCAAGTATTACGTCATCCCTGTCCACCGAGGAGCGTAGCGCAGTTAGTTCCTCGGCCGAGAGGGCTTCAGATAATGCCTCGAGGGCCAATGCGGCTGTTTTGTTTTCGGTGCGGAGTGTTGTGTTCGGATCACTAGCGAGAGTGATGATTCCATTAGGCCCGGGCATTTTGAGCTTCATGTACCCATAATGGGGTATGGCTTGGAAGATCGTGAACGCCTCCCATCCTAAAAGGGCGTGGTATCCACTACTGAACGGGGCCACTTGGAATGTAATTTCTTCGGACCTATAGTTCTCCAGTGTGCCGAATACCACATCTAGTGTGATTTTCCCAGCACAATGTGCTTCCCTACTGGGGATGATTCCTCTAAAGGTTGTGCTGCTTTGCTCAATGCGGTTCCAGTCTATTTCCATTTTTTGAAGAGTTTCCTCATAGATGAGGTTTAATCCACTGCCGACATCCATGAGTACTTTGGTCAGTCGAAAGCCGTCCACAATTGGACTGAGCACCAGTGCAGCTGGTGCTCGGGCCGTTCGGAATTTAGGTTCGTCACTCGCATTGAAGGTAATAGCCGTGTCACTCCATGGATTCAACGCTGCTACGTGCCAGATTTCGGCGAGGCTGCGGAGTGTTCGCTTGCGCCTATTATTTGATGCGAAGGTTTCAAAAACTATTAATACCGTATTGTTATCCACAGTATGGCGCTCTGTGGCATTTGGGATAAGAAGATCCTCACCACTTTTGTCCACCTGCTGGAGTATCCAACATGCTCTAAGGCTGTGTGTTGGTATGGTATCCGCTGTGCTATGAATTTTGCAGGGTCCATTAAGCCATCCCTCCAATACGGTTCCATGCCCTGTAGAGGGTTTTTGTTTCTTTGTAACAAACTCGGGTGTCTTATGATAGTGCACCCTTTTATTTCAGACTGGGTGTATATTCTTAGCCGGATTATCCCAAAATTTGGTTTTGGTTTTCCAGGCGCTTTCCATCGTACAGTACTTTCATACTATGGACGCCAGGTCAGCGAAGCATGATATGTCACGGCGACTTAAGGCGTTAAGGATTCCCTTGTTCGTGCAATTATTGCAGAAAAATGAGATGGCGTCTTCCTCGCGATAGTCCTTAACCTTGTTCATCACAGGGGAGGAATCTGGCCCAATAATGATGTACTATTTCATGGGGCTCTTGCCTGATGTGGGAAAGATCGTTTATGTCTGTGGGTGGGTGGAATTGAGTCCGAACCCCTGCCCAATCTGAGACCCAGGGGCCGAGGTGTTTCCAATATTGGAATTTCGGGTTCCGGTATGTTGCCCGATAAGTCTGGCCCGCTGCCTAGCTCTAGGTTCAAGGCCTGGGTGGTGTCCTCCCGTAAATGGGTATCTGGCTCGGAGAGCTCAGGAATCCGGACATAGTTAGTCCTCAAGATAGAAGAGGAATCGCCGCATTGTTCCTCCACCACTGCAACATGGTGGGTGACCGGTGGAGAGTTAATCTCCCTTTGATCGGGTTTAAGCCCAATCCGATCATAGTCCGTAGCAACTCCCAAGGTGGCGATGCGATCCAAGAGCTTGTTTAGGGAAGAGAGCTCCATTGGATCCATCTGCTCGGCGAATTCCGACCCGACGTGGAGGTTGTTTTTGATGACCCGAGAAGTCATCGTCGGGGCAGCAGCCGAACGGGCGGTCATGATGAAACTGCCTAGCCGGAGAGTTTGGCCGATAGCAGGGCTCCCCTGGCGGTGATGTCGTTCTTAACAACGAGATGAGGCATCCTTCCTTATGGTGACGGCATAGAGGAACTCTCAATGAAAGCACCAATGTCGGTGTCAAAACCGGGGGATCTCGGGTAGGGGGTCCGGAACTGTGTGTCTAAGGCGGATGGTAACAGGAGGCAGGGGACACGATGTTTTACCCAGGTTCGGGCCCTCTTGATGGAGGTAAAACCCTACGTCCTACTTGATTATTTCTGATAATATGAGTAGTACAAGAGTTGATCTACCACGATATCGGAGAGGCTAAACCCTAGAAGCTAGCCTATGGTATGATTGTCTATTGTCCTACAGACTAAAACCCTCCGGTTTATATAGACACCGGAGGGGGCTAGGGTTACACAAGGTCGGTTACAAAGGAGGAGATATACATATTATTCATATGCGAGCCTTCCACGCCAAGTAGAGTCCCATCCGGACACGGGACGAAGTCTTCAATCTTGTATCTTCATAGTCCAATAGTCCGGCCAAAGGATATAGTCCGGTTGTCCAGAGACCCCCTAATCCAGTACTCCCTCAATGCTCTTTATTAGTTCAACAATTATTCATATGCAAGCCTCTAAACATTTTCATCGTGGTCTTCTCCTTGGTGCAACTCGAATAAAAAGAAAAGAAATTCAGAGAAACACACTGAAATATTTTTAGAGTTTTTGGAGTTTCTTGAACAAGCAAATTGAAAGTGCAACTATCCCTTGGTGGTTTTGGTAATTACTAACAACATATAGCTCGTTGACCTAATGCTATTTCAAGATGATCATTGTAGAAATTTCAATGATTGGCATGGCATGTATTAGGAATGTGGACCCCTCAAAATGCTAAGGACACATATTGGCAAAAGCTCAAGACTCTACATTATCATTTTAGTGATCAAAGATCACATTGAGTCCATAGGAAAAGCCAATAGTATTAAATGGGGATGAGGTGTTGCTTAATGGCTTGCTTGCTTAAAATGCTTAGTGATACGCTCCAAAAGCACCCCACCACTTTCTCATATCCACATATGTCCCAAACCAAAAGTCAAACTCGGCCCCACTAAAATTATCTATCTGGCACCACCGAGTTCATTTGACATAGCCACTGCCAGAAACCCTAGTCACTTCGGTCTTACCGATAGGGATCTCGTTCTCACCGAGATGGGATTGCAAACTGTCTGTTTCTGTTCGTAACATTTTGGTCCAACAGAGATGAGCGATCGGTCCCACCGAGTTCCCAATGCCCTGGACACACCCGCTGGTGGTCGTTACTCCTGGCAGGATTTAGACTGGCCCCACAGATCAATACTAGTCTTTCCTGCGCACTTTGTCCTCACTCGTGCGCACCAGATAGAAACTTCCCAGTCGGTCACCCATCCTGAAATTACTCCAAGCTGAGCATGCTTAACTTTGGAGTTCTTTACGAATGGGCTCCCAGAAAAGAAGGAATTCCTTATTGATATGAGTAGTCTATCATCCCTAATAAGCCAGGCTATCACATGTGGACCCCTCAAAATTCTAAGGACACATATTGGCTCAAGCTCAAGACTCTACATTTTCAGTTTAGTGATTCAAGATCACATTGAGTCCATAGGAAAAGCCAATACTATTAAAAGGGGATGAGGTGTTGCTTAATGTCTTGCTTGCTCAAAATGCTTAGTGATATGCTCCAAAAGCCCTCGACCACTTTCTCATATCCACATATGTCCCAAACCAAAAGTCAAACTCGGCCCCACCGAAATTATCTATTCGGCGCCACCGGGTTCATTTAACATAGCCAATGCCAGAAACCCTAGTCACTTCGGTCTCACCGATAGGGATCTCGGTCTCACTGAGATGGGATTGCAAACTCTCAATTTCCCTTCTTAACATTTCGGTCCAACCAAGACGAGCAATCGGTCCCACCGAGTTCGCAATGCAAACTCTCTGTTTCCCTTTCGTAACATTTCGGTCCAACCGAAATGAGCGAATCGGTCCCACCGAGTTTGCCTGACCAACTCTCTGTTTGCCTATTACAGGAATCGGTCCTACCGAGTTTATGTGATCGGTCTCACCGATATTACGTTATGCCCTAACCCTAATGAAATCGGTCCTACCGAGTTGACATGTCGGTCCCACCGAAAAACCTAACATTCACATTTTGAACTAAATCGGTCTGACCGAGTTTCATGATTCTGTCCCATCGAGTTTGGTGATTTGTGTGTAATGGTTAGATTTTGTCTGGAGGCTATATATATCCCTCCACCATTCCTTCATTAGTAAGGAGAGCCATCAGAATGGCCTACACTTCCAGCATTCATTTTCTGAGAGAGAACCACCTACTCATGTGTTGAGACCAAGATATTCCATTCCAACCATATGAATCTTGATCTCTAGCCTTCCCCAAGTTGCTTTCCACTCAAATCATCTTTTCCACCAAATCCAAATCTGTGAGAGAGTTGAGTGTTGGGGAGACTATCATTTGAAGCACAAGAGCAAGGAGTTCAGCATCAACACACCATCTATTACCTTTTGGAGAGTGGTGTCTCCTAGATTGGTTAGGTGTCACTTGGGAGCCTCCGTCAAGATTGTGGAGTTGAACCAAGGAGTTTGTACGGGCAAGGAGATCGCCTACTTCGTGAAGATCTACCCTAGTGAGGCAAGTACTTCGTGGGCGTTGGCCATGGTGGGATAGACAAGGTTGCTTCTTCGTGGACCCTTCGTGGGTGGAGCCCTACGTGGACTCGCGCAACCGTTACCCTTCGTGGGTTGAAGTCTCCATCAACGTGGATGTACGATAGCACCACCTATCGGAACCACGCCAAAAATATCCGTGTCTACATTGTGTTTGCTCCCTACAAACTCCTCCCTTTACCTTCATATGTAATATTTTACATTCCGCTTCTATAGTCTTAGACTTGCATGTGTAGGTTGATTGCTTGACTTGTTCTAATTTGCAAAAATCTGCCAAAACTTAAAATTGGGAAAAGGCTAGATTTTTATTTGGTCAAGTAGTCTGATCACCCCCCTCTAGACATACTTTCGATCCTACAAGTGGTATCAAAGCTTTGGTCTCCATTTTCCTTGATTTCCATAGCTTTTGGTGTTCATAGCATTGGTCTCACAACCTAGGAGAGTATGGCATCTAGCAAGGGAAATTACCACCGTAGAGGTCCTTCCTTTGATGGTACTAATTTTGCTAGTTGGAAGCATAAGATGAAAATGCATATTCTTGGACATAACCCCGCCGTTTGGGCTATTGTGTGTATTGTCTTGCAATGTGGATTCTTTGATGGGAGAGAACCGAACCATGAAGCTAGCGAGGAAGAGTTCAAGATGCTGCAATACAATGCGCAGGCTTGCGATATCCTCTTCAACGCACCGTGCCCCTAAGAATTTAACAAAATCAGCCATCTTGAGAATGCAAAGGAAATTTGGGATACTTTGATTGATATGCACGAGGGTACCGACTACATCAAGGAATCCAAATTGTATGTGCTTCAAAGTCAACTTGACAAGTTCAAAATGAAGGATGGTGAAGGTGTCGCTGAAATGTACTCTAGGCATGCTCTCATCACAAATGAGATTGCCAGCTTAGGAAGTGAGGAGATGACCGATAGATTCATCATCAAGAAGATCCTAAGAGCCTTGGATGGAAAATATGATACCGTGTGCACATTGATCCAAATGATGCCCAACTACAAAGATCTCAAGACAACGGAAGTCAATGGAAGAATAGTTATTCATGAGATGTCACTCAAGGATAAGGAAGAGCTTCACAACAAGTCAAGTGGTACTTACAAGGCCTCATGTGATTCTCCTACATCATCAAGTGAGAAACAAACCTTCAATGAGGAACTGAACCTAATGGTGAAGAACTTCAACAAGTTCTACAAGAGTAGAAGCAAGGAAAGAAGTTCCAAGTCAAGGTCCTACAATGAAAAAAGATCTTCGAGTCATGAACGTAATTGCGACAACTGTG
This sequence comes from Triticum dicoccoides, assembly GCF_002162155.2. Classification (NCBI taxonomy): domain Eukaryota; kingdom Viridiplantae; phylum Streptophyta; class Magnoliopsida; order Poales; family Poaceae; genus Triticum; species Triticum dicoccoides. Next base: position 305,623,597 of record NC_041384.1, read on the forward strand.
GAAGACCCGAACACTACTCAAATGAGTGTACGGATCCCTACAAACAAAGATAAGATTCACCCAAAAGGAGAAGTAGAAGAGAAGAATCACCACCAAGAGAGAGGAGGAGTAGAGATCATCGTTATGAAAAGAACATCTCGGAGAAGCATGGATTAGGAAAGGAAGGACAAGTCATTAAGGAGCTACACAAAACGAAGACATCAAGCTCATGTTGGTGAATGGGTATCCGGCTCTGACTCCGTCAATCACTCCGAGAGAAGTTATCACTCCATCTCCGAATATACTCAAGATGAAGGTGTTGCTGATCTAGCACTTGTGTCAACGAACTCCTACGACATATTTCACTCACCAAATGAAGGGATTCGAAGATGCTTCATGGCTAAAGGCCCAAAGGTATCACACCCCAAGTATGTTGATTTCAATAGTGATGAAGATGATTTGCTAGGTGATGATGATTTACTTGTTGACAACTCTAGTGATGAAAACTATGATGAAATTGCTATTAATCATGCTAATCAAGATAAAACGAATGATGATGATGATAAGAAGGAGATTCAGCATCTAACTAAAGAACTAAACACTCTTAAGTTAGCTGATGAAACTACCTTGGAAAATCATCGAGAGCTTCTAAAGACTCATGAGAAGCTACGCTTTGAAAAGCTCAACCTTGAGCAAGAGCATGGGTTCTTAAAAGCAATCAATGATGATCTTTGCAAGAAAAGTTCTTCTTACATTGCCAAGTGTTTACTCTTGTCTACTTATATGCCACAAGTAAAATCTAGCAACAAGAGTAAGAAAGATTCTTCTTCTAGTAGTAACAATAATCATGTTAAACCCAATATTGTTGCTTCTAGTAAGTTTTCTTGATTCCACTAATGATTCTCTTAGCCAAGTTACACTTGAGCAAGAAAATAGCTTAGTGAAGGGAATTATAGAGAAAGGTGTTTACAAGATCCCTGCCGGGATTAAGAAATTTGAGGAAATTGTACGCAAGCAATGAAGGCACCAGAAGAATCAAGGTATTGGTTTTGAACGAAATTCAATGCCAATGGAGTTGAGTGGGATGAAAATCAATACCCCAAGACAAAGTTTGTTCCTCAACAAAAGAAGTATGATCCTACTTATTTCCATGGGACACAATCTCAAGATGATCTTCCACCACAAGACCACAAGAAAAAGGGCAAGGACAAGCTTCAAGAGGAGATTGATGCATTTTAAGAAGCTCCTAAGGCCTTGGTCAAGTGGGTTCCCAAGACTACATCAAGTACGACTACAACTCCAAGGATTCCCATCAAGATGATGTGGATCCCGAAGAAGAAGAACTAGAGAGTTCTTGAGGGTGACTCCGCCAACATACTTCACTCATATTATTTTGGCGAGGACAAGTGCAAACAACTTCCACATCTTGCACTAGTTCAATGAGTCACAAACCTTCTTGTTGGTAAGATAAGGGACAAGCTAACCTAATGCTTTCATGGACATCATATTGTGTGTATATCACTCTATGTCTATGGATATCCTTGTATGTTCCTTTTGGGACTAACTCGTGTAGGTATTGAAAGTGCAACTCACTCCAATGGATTGCTCCAAATGATCTACATTAACATAGAGCATCCACATCTTCAACATCTACATGAAGTCATCATCGACAAAACCCAAGGTTAGTTCATCCCTCTTAGGGGGGATATCACATCTAGGGGGAGCTAAAGAAACTCTAATGGTGTGAACACAACTATGCTTTATGTAAAAGCGGCAACTGCACTTGTGCTTAAACGATGAGTATGACCTATGATCAAATGTTCTCATTTGACTCCTAAGTCAATATACTCATATATAGATGACCTAGTCATCGCCAATTGCTTGGTAGATGCTAGAGTGTTTGTGCATGCTTTGTCACATATTCCATTAGCCATTTTATTGTGTGAGCATGTTGATTGCATTTTTTTACTCATTCAAGGACATCCACTTGTTGCTTTGATTTTTTGGCTCTTTTGCCAAGTGGATGGACAAGAATGCCTAAGAACCTCCTCTAGCTATCTACGCTTTTCTCGTCTCAAACTCTATTCTTGATACATCACAAAGTTTGATGAAGTCAGATTCGAACCACTCTATGTGAGGAGCACTCGGAGTCCCCGATTCGTCATAGACTTAAACTTCCAAAACCTCTCTTTGCATTTCGGTCTGACCGATCCATCCACTTCGGTCACAACGAGTTCACCAAGTTGATCTAGGTTTTCAATCTCGGTGCAACCAATTTGAACTTTCCGGGCACACCGAGTTGCAGTAACCGCTTGCGATTCTGCATCTCGGTGCCACCGTGTTGTTCCACTCGGTCACACCGATAGGGTCACGATATATATACCCACGGTTGAGATTTTGGAAATTTCTTCAAAACCCTCCATCCCGCGCATGTCTTGCTCTGTCGTCTCGGGTCTCCGGATCATCTCCTTGTCGCCAGTGACCTCCCGCCACTGGTTTCCATTGCCGTCAACGGGATTCAACCCCACCATTGCCGCCGTAGCGAACTCACGGCCGAACTAGGGTATGAGTTCGACCTTTTGTGCTAATTCCTTACTCCGATTCTTAGCACAATGCAATGCCATGTTCTTTACCTCGTATGATATCAATCTATCCATAGAAACCGTTCCTTAGATTAGGTTTGATTTGAAAATTTAGGGTTAGGTTTCCGGCGAACTCATCTTGGACCGACCGAGTTGTAGAATTCGGTCTCACCGATTTGGCTTAGGCCATTGCACTTGCACTTTTCGGTCTGACCGAAAGTTGCAAATCGGTGTGACCGAGTTCGACTCTCTGTGAAACCCTAGCAATCTTGGGGCCACCGAACTATGACTCGGTCTGACCGAGTTCACTAGTTTAGACTCCAAAAGTTATTCGGTGTCACTGAGTTTAACAAATCGATAGCTCTGAAATGCTTTCTGAGGAGAACTAAAACTAAGTTTTTGACTCATTTGTTTGGCAAAAACTCTGCACTTTGTGATGCTCATACACTCTACCTCATCTATATCTATTCACAGGGTCTAGTGTCAGTTTTCTTTCCAGGATGTCTGACTAGAGTGATAGCCAGAACAAATTAGAAGAGCAAGTGCACATGAGTGAGGGTACTAGTCCCTCAAGCTGTTATGATCAGGGCAGCAGGAGCACTCCAAGCAATTTGCCCAAGGCAGCCACTAGATCAAGGAAGAAGAAAACCTCAGATTTTGAGGATAAGAACTATGTGGCTGTTGAGGAAGAAGTGAGCTCCAAAAAGAAAGTACTGAAGAAGGAATATGGTACTACTGCTACAACAAAGCCTGGATTGCATAAGAAGGCCCCTGCCAAGAGGGTGCCAACCTTAAAGGCCAGGGTCTCAACTGCTGAAACTTTGTGACGCCCCGAGTCTGATGCTCCAGATACTTTCCTTTATTTTAGTTGTTGTCGTGTGTTTATTGTGTTTTTTGCTTTATCATAATTGTTTTGAATATTTCATTCCGATGTGTTTATGCCTGAACATGATGAATGCCTTTGAAATATCTTCCTTCTTGCATCATGTCCATCTTTTACTATATTGCATTGTGCCATCCTTGTTGTTGCATTTGCATCATGATCATCATTGTAGTGTGCATATTTGTTGTGTGCTTGTCATCCTTGTGAACTCCCTCTCCTCATCTTCTTTTTTGTTTCATCTTGCCCTTTTCATCTAAACCATCGTCAAGTGCAACACCCCATCACTAGCTTATTCCTTTCAATTCTCACCCACTTGTTGCAAGTGGCATTTTCCTATCCCACTAAAATGTTCATTTATTTTCTGTAAATCTTACACCATGCCAAAAACCTCTTTGTCAAATTTCAGCTTATTTGGAATTGATTTGGTTGGGTTCAAAAATGGCTCAAGTTTGAATTCCATTCAAACTTGAACTATTTTTCTATCTCTAAAAATACCCAAACCATTTTTTTCAAATTGTGAATAATTCCAGGAGTCCAGGTATACTCTCATATATCATATACTCTTTCTTCTAGCCCCTGTGTATTTTCCTTTGTGTTATGTTTGAAATTTAAAACAGAAAAAGGAAATGGTAACAAACAGGGCAGAGCCCACTTACCCGCTTCTCTGTGAAGGCCAGTCGTAGCCCAGCCCACTTGGACACCGATCCCCCTGAGACTCCTCCTTCGCTGGTAACTCCACGGTGGACACCCACGCGCCCCACCTGGCAGCCTCTCCCTTCGCTCCTTTTCTTCATCCTTTGTCAGGTGCTCCTTCTCACACTAAAACTTGAGGGGCAGCACACAGGGCCACCACGGCGCAGTGCCCCTCTCAATAAGACCCGCGCCAGCCCCCTAGGGTTTTTCCTCCTTCCTCCTCTCTTCCCCTCTCCTTCCTCCTCCGCCACCAGGTGAGATCCCTGCCTCCAAAAAAACCTCGCCACGCCATGCCCAAGGCCCCGAGCTATACTCTGGCGTGGACCAGCTCGACAATGTCGTCTTCTTCCTCGGGGAGCGACGCACGCCTTCACTGCCTTCGTCCTCGACCCCGTGGAAAGTCCCTGAAGCCCTTGATCGGCCTCCTCTACTTCCTCTTCTTCAGGGAGCCGGATGCCGCCACGATCAGCGCCTCACCTCGGCCTCGACATCGTGTCTCCGGCCCCGACGTCGACTACTTCCTCTATGCCATGGATCGGACGCCATCTCGCCTTCCTGGCGTTGTCCACGTCGCTCCACTCCTCTGCTTCTTCTTTTCGGAGCCAGGAATGCCTCCGCCGAAGAGCGTCCTCGATTCCGGCCGTCTCCGACCACCTCTCGACAATCCAAGCACGCTCGCGTGTTTGTGGTGAGAACCCGGCCTTCCCCATGTCCTTTTTTTGCTTGATTGCATCCTGTCCCTCTCGATTCCTTCCCGGCCAAGAGCGCCCCCGTGCGTCGTCATCGCCGGAGCTCCTCCGGTGGCATCCTGCATGTTTTCCTTGCAACGGTAGGCTTAGGATCCTCTTGTTTCCCCTACTTCTGGCTTACGCGCATGTCAGAGCAGCGCTCCGCAGCCCGCGCTCGTGCTGCAGCGCGCCCGTAGCCTGGCTGTGCTTCGCTGCATGGCAGCAGGCTTCTCCCTGCGCACACCCACACATGCACGCGCATGCCCCGCCGTTGCTCCGTGGTTCGCGTAGCAGCACCCTCCACCTATTTCCGCACCCCCGCCGCCTCTCTGTTGTTCTAGAGGCCGCCGCATTTGGTCGCTGCAGTCGACGCCGGTTGTCGCCGTGCAGCCTTGCCAAGCTCGTTCTGTTATGAGATAGGTCATTATATGCAGGGAGCTCTCGTTGTCAAGAACACATGGCTAGACCAGTGGCTCGCAGCCGCTATCCATCTGAGGGGTCTGGGGTTCGAGTCCCAGGCGCCCCTCTTTTTATCAGTTTCTTTAGATTTGCACACTCACCCCAACCGCTGGGCCAAATCTCCTCCTGGGCCGCTGCACTCTGTTGCATTCGGCTCGCGTATGTTTTTTCTTTTCCTTCTCTATGGTTTTTTAGTATTTATCTAAGTGCATGCATAATTACATAACTGCCATTGTTTTGCAATGTTAATAACAAAAGATCCATGCATCCAAATGAAATATGTCATATATGCATCTTGCTCATATTTTCATCTAATTTAACAATATAACACACTTTCATCCATGATAAAATTGCTTAAAATTGTTGTTTGCATTTTTTCATAAATGGCTTGCTAAAATGATTTAATTCATAACTAAATAACCGTAACTCGGAATTTAATAAACTTTATATGTAAATGGGGTACAAAATTGCCTAGTTTAACATGGTGCACTCTTATTGTATGTTTAATAAATCTAAAATATGGTTTAGGGCAGAACAGTACCAAATCCATAAATTGCATATGAGGATTTTTTTCGGACTTGTTGCTTGTTGTTCCGGCCTCATTTAAACTTGACTAGATAGGTAGTTTTCATTTGCTTCACCTCTTGCCATGTTAATCAACATTTAATATTGTTGGGTACATAAACGAGATCGAACTAAATAACAGGATGTGTTGTTTTGTCAATATGCATCTCGTTGCATATTGAGCTCCACTTAACTTGTAGTTTTGCTTGTGCACTTTGCCATGCAATGCCTCTTTAAACCAGACATGTATCATAATTGTTTGCACATCATGCCATGCTAATGTGATGGTTGTTCACTATGTTGTTTGCTCCTTTCCGGTGTTGCTTCTTCTTGTTAGTTCCGGTAACGTCGTGTGTGTAAGGATCCGTTCGACTACGTCCGTTTGTCTTCTTCATGGACTCGTTCTTCTTCCTTGCGGGATCTCAGGCAAGATGACCATACCCTCGAAATCACTTCTATCTTTGCTTGCTAGTTGCTCGCTCTATTGCTATGCCTATGTCGCAATACCTACCACATGCTTTATCATGCCTCCCATATTGCCATGTCAAACCTCTAACCCACCTTGTCCTAGCAAACCGTTGTTTGGCTATGTTACCGCTTTGCTCAGCCCCTCTTATAGCGTTGTTAGTTGCAGGTGAAGATTGGAGTTTGTTCCATGTTGGAACATGATTATTGTTGGGATATCATAATATATCTTATTTAATTAATGCATCTATATACTTGGTAAAGGGTGGAAGGCTCGGCCTTATGCCTGGTGTTTTGTTCCACTCTTGCCGCCCTAGTTTCCGTCATACCGGTGTTATGTTCCTTGATTTTGTGTTCCTTATGCGGTTGGGTAATAATGGGAACCCATTGACAGTTGCTTTGAATAAAACTCCTCCAGTAAGGCCCAACCTTGGTTTTACCATTTGCCACCTTGCCTTTTCTTTTCCCTTGGGTTTCCGGAGCCCGAGGGTCATCTTTATTTTAAACCCCCCGGGCCAGTGCTCCTCTGAGTGTTGGTCCAACCTGTCAGCTGCCGGTGGCCACCAGGGGCAACTCTGGGTTGGCCTACCGGAACCTTGGACAATCCAGTGTGCCCTGAGAACGAGATATGTGCAGCTCCTATCGGGATTTGTCGGCATATTCGGGTGGCTTTGCTGGTCTTGTTTTACCATTGTCGAGATGTGTTGTAACCGGGATTCCGAGTCTGTCCGGGCCGTCCTGGGAGAAGGAATATCCTTCGTTGATCGTGAGGGCTTGTGATGGGCTAAGTTGGGACACCCCTACAGGGTTTTGAACTTTCGAAAGTCGTGCCCGCGGTTATGGGCAAATGGGAATTTGTTAATGTCCGGTTGTAGAGAACTTGACACTTAACTTAATTAAAATTCATCAACCGCGTGTGTAGCCGTGATGGTCTCTTTCCGGCGGAGTCCGAGAAGTAAACACGGTGTTGGAGTTATGCTTGAACGTAAGTAGTCTAGGATCACTTCTTGATCATAGATTCTCGAACGTGCTTTGCCTTTTCTTCTCGCTCTCATTTGCGTATGTTAGCCACCATATATGCTAGTGCTTGCTGCAGCTCCACCTCACATACCTTTTCCTACCCATAAGCTTAAATAGTCTTGATCGCGAGGGTGTGAGATTGCTGAGTCCCCGTGACTCATAGATTACTTCCAAAACCAGTTTGCATGTGCTGATGATACCGTGTAGGTGACGCAACTGAGCTCAAGGAGGAGCTCGATGAAGTTCGTGTTCGTTGTGTTGTTTCGTTTCCAGTTGATCAGTAGTGGAGCCCAGTCGGGGCGATCGGGGATCTTTTGCATTAGGGGTAGTCTTCTTTTATTTTGCTTCTTTAGTAGCTATATTTATGTATTGTGTGAAGTGGCGATTGTAAGCCAACTCTGTATCTCTATCTTATTCAGTACATGGGATGTGTAAAGATTACCCCTCTTGCGACATGCCTACTATGCGGTTATGCCTCTAAGTCGTGCTCCGACATGTGGGAGATATAGCCGCATCGTGGGTGTGACAAGTTGGTAATCAAAGCCTTCCCCGACTTAGGAGCCCCCTGCTTGATCGAATCGCTGGCATTGTTGAGTCTAGAAAAATGATTTGAGTCTTATAGGATTATATTTATCGGAGAGTAGGATTCTTTTTACTCCTCAGTCCCTTCGTCGCTCTGGTGAGGCCTCCTGACGTAGAGTTTTGACTCTTCTCTCCTCAAATTTCACTAAAAAAAATTTAGGATCACGCGGGTATTTTGGAATCGTTCTGATGATTTTGTGATGAGAACATTGTTCTTGGTGCCTCCTGACATTTAGGGGTTGTGGCAGTGTCCCGAGGAGTTGAGCTCCGAGGTGTTGTCGTCACAATTTTATCGTTGCAGTTCTGGAATACCTGAGTTCCACCGACATAAAAAATCTCCTTTATGCAGTTGTTGGTGAGATAACCTCGACGCCACCCAGTACTGGGGCGGGAGTTCGGGAGTATTGCCATAAATCATATAACGGATGCTTTTCGAAGGTTGAGGTAAATGATTTCCGAAGGTTTCTTGGTTATGTGTTGAAGGATGGATACAGCTGGATGTAGGTATTGTTAGTTTGGGTGAGATATTATGCTTCCCCTGTATCCCCAACACCTGATTGCATAACTAGAAAGTTTCAGGAGTTTATAAGTGGGAATTCAAGTAGCTCTTAGGATATCTTTCCGACAGATGCATGATATGAGATTGGGGTTTGACGTCTAGTGGTCCGCCTATCCACGGTTGGTTTTACAGTGGTCTCGTTGTGTCTTAAAGAGTCCTTGGCTATGCTGACTCGGGGACGCTTCGTATGTCATGTGCACTGCCTTGTACATGATGGTGCTGTACAATCGAGCCCGTGTGGGCCCCACCAGGAAAACTTCGGACGAAATATCTATCATATGTTTGTTCCGGCTTATTCTGCAAGCCAATCCTTTGTTTTTTGTTTTGAGTTGTGGTATTCGAGTTGCTCCGAAGTCAAATGTTGATTCCATACCTTTTCTAAGTGGTGTTCACATATTCCTATGGGAGTACTAATCCTTCTTGATCATCGAGTTTGTCATGTTAATTCTTTTTCAACCAACGTGTTCTCTCTTCAAGTGGATCCGATCTTTTTCAACATCCGCAAGATCAGCTCAGGTCTTCTCAATGTTGTTTGTTTCATCCGTCCCAAGTTGCCTTTGTTTTCCCACCCTCCCACCCCTTGTTTCTTCAAGGACTCGGATTTCTTAATCAAGCATCCTTTTATTCATGTGAAGTCTCTTCTTTCTTTTCAATCAATGTTCTTATTCGGTGATTCTCATGAAGATTCTAACGGGGCCTCAAGTTCATCATTCTCTGTTCGCTTTCTTCTCCAGTGGTTTCAATTCAAGTTTTGTCGATCATATCTTTTTCCTCGTTTCAAATACCTTCTCATGCCGGTGCACCTCATAATCATTCCCCGCGTGCTATTCAATTGTTCTGGAGCGCCGAAGATATCTCGAAGATTCATGTTTCCACTTTGCAATCTTTCAATCTATTTCGAGGTCTTACCTTATTCAAGCCATTTAACTCAACCGGCGCAATCTATCTTTTAAATCGTTCAACGGTGCTTTTCTTTTGAGTGGGCCCTAACCCACAAGTCTTTTCCAGGATCTTACCTGACTCTTCTAATTTATCCGGAGTGATTCCCAAATACTTTTCAAAGTTTGACGTAAGAATGAATTATCATCAGTCATATGTATTTCTCCATGATCGGTCAAATTCTTTTCATCTTTGGCTCAACCTCTCATCTTTTAATCATTCTGGAGTATCTCAACAATTCATGGTGGTGTTTCTCGTCGTCATTCTCGGAGTTGAAGACCGAAGAAGAGTTTTCTCTGCAATCATATCCGTTCTCTTGAAGATTCTTGGTGCTAGATTTATGCCATCCTCTCATAATTGTTTTCAATTGTGACAATTCTTTTCACCCATCCGGAGCAATTCAAGAGTCTTCTCAGTTTGATTCTCCGGAGCCCATCATCTCAGAAGTATTCATTCCAGTTTTCAGCTATGATTCTCCAAATCTTACCGGTGCATCATTCAAGTATTATCTAATCAGCTCATGATCTATTCGTTCTCATGTATCTAAGTTCCCTCAAGTATCATCATTCATTTTTTCCAATTCTTCCCGGTGAATTGTGCCCTTGCTACTTCCATTTTCAATTCTTACGGTGGTCCATTCAAGATTACTCTTGTCTTGGTTTCTTATTAATTCATTCGTTCTTTCAAATCCTAACGGTGGTTCGTTGAAGTCTTTTTCCCAAGTTTGCACTATAGCTATCTTAATACTTTTTACAAGAATAAGTGGTATGCCAAATCCGTTGCTTGTCATCAATTTAATTGGTGAGGGATACGCATAATGTAATTCTTATTCTTGTTTCTTCCAAGTGATTATTTCTTTATTCCGGGGTTCATCAAATTCTCTATTTCAATTGTTTTCATCTTTTCTTTTCCGGAGTTTCAAGTTTTCCGCATTATCTCGTCGCAAAGCTCCATTTAATCATTGCAAGGCTTCACCTTGTGTTTTCAATTTCTCTTTCCTTTTGTTTGATCATCCTTTTGTTACCGGAGTTCTTCATGGAGGCTTTACATGGTGGTTCATCAAGGATTTAATTCCTTCTCGAAGTGTTCATTGAGATTCTCTTCAGAGGAGCTCAATTATTCCTCTTCTTGCATTTCGAAGTGCAATTCTTTCTACAGTATCATTTGAGGTGGTATTATGTCATTCTAGATAATTTGAGTTCATGTTTCATGATTCACATGTTGTTAAGAATGAGGTATTTTAAATCCATCAATCTCTTCATTGGAGTTATATTGGGTTATATTTCACCTAAAGCTTTCCCTAAGGATTTTGCTATTTATGGTGCTTATAAATGACCCAAGTTCTTCATTTATCCTCCCGGTGAAATAGTTTCTCGTCTCCTTGTTCATATCAATCCAAATCCATTGTTTCCGCTAGTGGCAGAATTTCACCTCATAATTTGGAGATGCTTTCCATAAGGCCACTTCAAGCTTATCCTTTCGTTGTTGGTGTTCCAACAACTCCGTTCGACCCTTCTCCTAAATAAGCTTTTCAAGCTCATTGGAGGTAGAGGATGTTGGTTTCTTCCCCGTTCCTTTAATTCCATTCTTTCTTTTCTTCCGGAGGCATTGTGATGTTGCTCTCTTCTCTCATCATCTCGAGTTGCGAGGATCGTGTTCTTTTCATGCTTATCCATTTAACCGGAGTGTTGTGTCCTCTGCTCAAGTTCTTTTCATCTTATCAAGTCTTCCATATCTTCTCAACCGGAGTGTTGTTCGAATTTGTTCTTCCTCGTTCGTCTTTTCTAATGGAGTGTTTTAAACTCTGATCATCTCTGTTATATTCTTTTCTCAAATGGTTTAACCTCTCAAGGTTCGTGGTGTCACTCGTTTGTCGAAGAAGCAACTTTGTTTTACCTATTCATCTTCCGTTTTCCCTCCGGTGCCATCCTAGATCTCGGGACGAGATCCTCTCATAGTGGTGGAGTGTTGTGACGCCCCGAGTCTAATGCTCCAGATAGCTTCCTTTATTTTAGTTGTTGTCGTGTGTTTATTGTGTTTGTTGCTTTATCATAATTGTTTTGCATATTTCATTCTGATGTGTTTATGCCTGAACATGATGATTGCCTTTGAAATATCTTCCGTCTTGCATCATGTCCATCTTTTACTATATTGCATTGTGCCATCCTTGTTGTTGTATTTGCATCATGATCATCATTGTAGTGTGCATATTTGTTGTGTGCTTGTCATCCTTGTGAACTCCCTCTCCTCATCTTTTTTTGTTTCATCTTGCCCTTTTCATCTAAACCATCATCAAGTGCAACACCCCATCACTAGCTTCTTCCTTTCAATTCTCACCCACTTATTGCAAGTGGCATTTTCCTATCCCACTAAAATGTTCGTTTATTTTTCTGTAAATCTTACACCATGCCAAAAACCTCTCTGTCAAATTTTAGCTTATTTGGAATTGATTTGGTTGGGTTCAAAAATGGATCAAGTTTGAATTCCATTCAAACTTGAACTATTTTTCTATCTCTAAAAATACCCAAACCATTTTTTTCAAATTGTGAATAATTCCAGGAGTCCAGGTATACTCTCATATATCATATACTCTTTCTTCTAGCCCCTGTGTATTTTCCTTTGTGTTCTGTTTGAAATTTCAAACAGAAAAAGGAAATGATAACAAACAGGGCAGAGCCCACTTACCCGCTTCTCTGCGAAGGCCAGTCGTAGCCCAGCCCACCTGGACACCGATCCCCGTGAGACTCCTCCTTCGCTGGTAACTCCATGCTGGACACCCACGCGCCCCACCTGGCAGCCTCTCCCTTCGCTCCTTTTCTTCCTCCTCTATCAGGTGCTCCTTCTCACAGTAAAACTAGAGGGGCAGCACACATGGCCACCGTGGCCACCACGGCGCCGCGCCCCTCTCAATAAGACCCGCGCCAGCCCCCTAGGGTTTTTCCTCCTTCCTCCTTTCTTCCCCTCTCCTTCCTCCTCCGCCGCCAGGTGAGATCCCCGCCTCCAAAAAAAAACCTCGCCACGCCATGCCCGAGGCCCCGAGCTATACTCCGGCGTGGCCCAGCTCGACGTTGTCGTCTTCTTCCTCGGGGAGCGATGCACGCCTTCCCTGCCTTCGTCCTCGACCCCGCGGCAAGTCCCTGGAGCCCTGGATCGGCCTCCTCTGCTTCCTCTTCTTCAGGGAGCCGGACGCCACCACGATCAGCGCCTCACCTCGGCCTCAACTTTGTGTCTCCGGCCCCGACGTCGACTACTTCCTCTATGCCATGGATCGGACGTCATCTCGCCTTCCCGGCGTCGTCCACATCGCTCCACTCCTCGGCTTCTTCTTCTCGGAGCCATGAACGCCTCCGCCGAAGAGCGTCCTCGATTCCGGACGTCTCCGACCACCTCTCGACAATCCAAGCACGCTTGCGTGTTTGTGGTGAGCACTCGGCCCTCCCTATGTCCTTGTTTTGCTCGATTGCATCCTGTGACTTGACTCATGTCCCTCTCGATTCCTTCCCAGCCAAGAGCGCCCTCGCGCGTCGTCATCGCCGGAGCTCCTCCGGTGGCATCCTGCCTGTTTTCCTTGCAACGGTAGGCTTAGGATCCTGTTGTTTCCCTGCTTCTGGCTTACGCGCATGTCAGAGCAGCGCTCCGCAGCCCGCGCTCGTGCTGCAGCGCGCTCGTAGCCTCACCTCGCTGTGCTTCGCTGCATGGCAGCAGGCTTCTGCCCGCGCACACCCACACATGCACACGCATGCCCCGCTGTTGCTCCGTGGTTCATGTAGCAGCACCCGCCACCTATTTCTGCACCCCGGCACCTCTCTATTGTTGTAGAGGTCGCCGCCTTTGGTCGCTGCAGTCGACGCCGGTTGTCGCCGTGCAGCCTTGCCAAGCTCGTTCTGTTATGAGATAAGTCATTATATGCAGGGAGCTCTCGTTGTCAAGAACACATGGCTAGCCTAGTGGCTAGCGCAGCCTCTATCCATCCGAGGGGTCTGGGGTTTGAGTCCCAGGCACCCCTCTTTTTATCAGCTTCTTTAGATTTGCACACTCACCCCAACCACAGGGCCAAATCTCCTCCTGGGCCGCTGCACTTTGTTGCATTTGGCTCGCGTATGTTTTTTTCTTTTCCTTCTCCGTGGTTTTTTAGTATTTATCTAAGTGCATGCATAATTACATAACTGCCATTGTTTTGCAATGTTAATAACAAAAGATCCATGCATCCAAATGAAATATGTCATATATGCATCTTGCTCATATTTTCATCTAATTTAACAATATCACACACTTTCATCCATGATAAAATTGCTTAAAATTGTTGTTTGCTTTTTTTCATAAATGGCTTGCTAAAATGATTTAATTCATAACTAAATAACCGTAACTCGGAATTTAATAAACTTTATATGTAAATGGGGTAGAAAATTGCCTAGTTTAACATGGTGCACTCTTATTGCATGTTTAATAAATATAAAATATGGTTTAGGGCAGAACAGTACCAAATCCATAAATTGCATATGAGGATTTTTTTCGGACTTATTGATTGTTGTTCCGGCCTCATTTAAACTTGACTAGATAGGTAGTTTTCATTTGCTTCACCTCTTGCCATGTTAATTAACATTTAATATTGTTGGGTACATAAACGAGATCGAACTAAATAACAGGATGTGTTGTTTTGTCAATATGCATCTCGTTGCATATTGAGCTCCACTTAACTTGTAGTTTTGCTTGTGCACTTTGCCATGCCATGCCTCTTTAAACCGGACATGCATCATAATTGCTTGCGCATCATGCCATGCTTTTGTGATGGTTGTTCACTATGTTGTTTGCTCCTTTCCGTTGTTGCTTCTTCTTGTTGGTTCCCGTAATGTCGCGTGTGTGAGGATCCGTTTGACTACGTCTGTTTTTCTTCTTCATGGATTCGTTCTTCTTCCTTGCGGGATCTCAGGCAAGATGACCATACCCTCGAAATCACTTCTATCTTTGCGTGCTAGTTGCTCGCTCTATTGCTATGCCTATACCGCGATACCTACCACATGCTTTATCATGCCTCCCATATTGCCATGTCAAACCTCTAACCCACCTTGTCCTAGCAAACCGTTGTTTGGCTATGTTACCGCTTTGCTCAGCCCCTCTTATAGCGTTGTTAGTTGCAGGTGAAGATTTGGAGTTTGTTCCATGTTGGAACATGATTATTGTTGGGATATCACAATATATCTTATTTAATTATTGCATCTATATACTTGGTAAAGGGTGGAAGGCTCGGCCTTATGCATGGTGTTTTGTTCCACTCTTGCCGCCCTAGTTTCCGTCATACCGGTGTTATGTTCCTTGATTTTGCGTTCCTTACGCGGTTGGGTCATAATGGAACCCCTTGACAGTTCGCTTTGAATAAAACTCCTCCAGCAAGGCCCAACCTTGGTTTTACCATTTGCCACCTAGCCTTTTCTTTTCCCTTGGGTTTCCGGAGCCTGAGGGTCATCTTTATTTTAATCCCCTCAGGCCAGTGCTCCTAAGAGTGTTGGTCCAACCTGTCAGCTGTCGGTGGCCACCAGAGGCAACTCTGGGTTGGCCTTCTGGAACCTTGGACAATCCAGTGTGCCCTGAGAACGAGATATGTGTAGCTCCTATCGGGATTTGTCAGCACATTCGGGTGGCTTTGCTGGTCTTATTTTACCATTGTCGAGATGTCTTGTAACCAGGATTCTAAGTCTGATCGGGCCGTCCTGGGAGAAGGAATATCCTTCGTTGACCATGAGAGCTTGTGATGGGCTAAGTTGGGACACCCCTGCGGGGTTTTGAACTTTCGAAAGCCGTGCCCGCGGTTATGGGCAGATGGGAATTTGTTAATGTCCGGTTGTAGAGAACTTGACACTTAACTTACTTAAAATGCATCGACCGCGTGTGTAGCCGTGATGGTCTCTTTCTGGCGGAGTCCAGGAAGTGAACACGGTGTTGGAGTTATGCTTGAACATAAGTAGTCTAGGATCACTTCTTGATCATAGATTCTCGAACGTGCTTTGCCTTCTCTTCTCCCTCTCATTTTCGTATGTTAGCCACCATATATGCTAGTGCTTGCTGCAGCTCCACCTCACATACCTTTTCCTACCCATAAGCTTAAATAGTCTGGATCGCGACAGTGTGAGATTGCTGAGTCCCCGTGACTCAGAGATTACTTCCAAAACCAGTTTGCAGGCGCTGATGATACCGTGCAGGTGACGCAACTGAGCTCAAGGAGGAGCTCGATGAAGTTCGTGTTCGTTGTGTTGTTTCGTTTCTAGTTGATCAGTAGTGGAGTCCAATCGGGGCGATCGGGTATCTTTTGCATTAGGGGTGGTCTTCTTTTATTTTGGTTCCGTAGTCGGACCTCGTTTGTATTCTGGATGTTGTAATGCTATATTTATGTATTGTGTGAAGTGGAGATTGTAAGCCAACTCTATATCTCTATCTTATTCAGTACATGGGATGTGTAAAGATTACCCCTCTTGAGACATGGCTACTATGCGGTTATGCCTCTAAGTCGTGCTCCGACATGTGGGGGATATAGCCGCATCGTGGGTGTGACAACTTTTAAGCCAACTGAAGAGGCTGCTGGAGAGAGTAAGAAAAGGAAAGAAAGGGTCAAGAAGACCACTGCCAGAGTCATTGGTAGATCCTCTATAATGAGAGATCCAGCTGAAGAAGATGAAGATGAAGAGGATGCTGCACCAGCACCCAAGTCCCAAAAGCTGATGGGGGATGCCATTAAGTCAGGGGCTGCCACTTCAGAGCCCAAGACTGCCCCCTAGGCTGCTGCTCAAGCTCAAAAGACTTCTAAGCCCAAGAGAAGCACTAGGAACATTCCAGCTGAAGAGAAGAACAAGGCCCTAGTGCCTGAGATGGAAGAAGAAGATGCTAAAGCTCAAGTGCTATGGAAACTTAAGCCAAAGATTCCAGATCACAATGACACCCATCCAGTGGTAGAGGATAAGGATGCAGGTCTGAGACTTTGGAGATAGTCTGATCCCTATGCTGTGAGGAGGAAGACTGTAGTGGACTATAGGTTCCACACCAAAGAACAACAAGATTTCTATGAGACTATTTTGCTTGACAAGAAGCCTATAGTCTGTGATATGAAATGGGTTAATTTGGAATTCATTGATGAGAATGAAGACTATTTTCCCGGTGTACATGAGAGCTTCAAATCATGTGGTGTTGAGTTTGTGGGTCAAGAGCTGACAAAATGGAATGATGAACTCATCATGCAATTCTACTCCACTGCTCATTTCTATCCAAATCTTAGGATTGTATGGATGTTTGAGGGTACAAGGTACCAGTCAACTGTTGATGAGTGGGCCAAGTTGATAAATGCCCATGAAGAGCATGAAGATGACTTGGATGTCTACGCCAAGAAGAAGAAAGACCACAACTCTATGTACAACATGTACAAAGAGATCCCAGACAAAGCTTTGGAAACACATAAGCTTGGATATGTACATTACATGTTGTCTGGTCTAGCTACAATCAACACTATCTTGAGGGATACATTGTTTCCCAAATCTAGAGATCACAAGATGACCAGAGGCCATTCAATCAACTTGCTGCAGATATTTGATGTGCCTTAGAAATTCAAGGTCATGAGTCTGATTTTTGAAACAATCAAGAGGACAGTTGCTGATCAAAAGAGATCTTGTGGGTATGCGACACACATTCAGGTGCTCATGAACTCCAACATGGGCACATGCACTTATTTGTTGGACAAGGAGCACTTACCCTTGAGACCAGATTTGAGGATAACACATTTGTGATGAATGAGGATGATCCCACATTAGTGCAAGCACAAGAGAAAAGAGCAAAGGCAAAGGCTGAGAAGGCTGCAAAAATGCCAAGTGTTGAGGAGGCATCTCAAGTTTTGCTGAAGTCAAGACAAGATCAGCTTGCATATCTAATTCAAGTAACTTTGAGTATTGAGAAGGGCTTGGCCACCCTGGACAAGAATTAGGAGAGCTTGGAGAGGATCATAGAGACCAAATTTTATGATCTTGATCTTAAAGTAACTGAGACGCAGTCAGCTGTTGAGCAGCTCCAGGAGGAAGCAGAGGAGAGGAAAGGGCAGGCTACTACAGATGCTTTTCAGAGAGTGCCTAGAGGTCAGAGATCTGCTGCAGTGCCAGTGCCTAACTCTAGAGCAACTACTTCAGCACCAACATCAACAGCTTCAGTGCTACCTCTAGTTGCTACTCCATCAGCTCCAACAACATCTACTGATGTCTTCGTACTTGGATTCCTCTCTACACCACCTCCCGAAGATCAAGCCTAGAGATACGCATAGCACTATGCATTTTCAATTTTTTTGGTAACTTGTTGCCAAAGGGGGAGAAATGTATAGATCATAGGCTTCGAGGGAGAGTGTTGTGTTTTTCTTGTTTGTCTCTCTTGCTATTTGGTTGATACTTTTGTGCGTGCTCGTTTGATACTCTTTATGTCTGTGTGTGAGATACTTGTATGATCATGTGTTTGATCATATTCAACTTTAATGCTTGCTTGGATGATATTATCTTTGCTATCTCATATATGATCATTCACTTTGCTTGGTGATGAGTGCATGTTTTAATTCCTATCATTTTGAGCGCTCCACCAAGATGTATGTGACATGGAAGAGTAACCCATGAACCTAATCGATTGTGCATTTGCATTCAAACGGAAATTTCAAATAATGCACAAATCTAGGGGGGCTCTTGCTTATCACATACTTCTCAAAGCGATGATGTACTTTAAATCTTACTATCATTTGTCGAAGCTTTGATCTATATGTTGTCATCAATTACCAAAACGGGGGAGATTGAAAGTGCAACTATCCCCGGGTGGTTTTGGTAATTACTAACAACATATAGCTCATTGAACTAATGCTATTTCAAGATGATCATTTCAGAAATTTCAATGATTGGCATGGCATGGATTAGGAATGTGGACCCCTCAAAATGCTAAGGACACATATTGGCAAAAGCTCAAGACTCTACATTTTCATTTTAGTGATCCAAGATCACATTGAGTCCATAGGAAAAGCCAATAGTATTAAAAGGGGATGAGGTGTTGCTTAATGGCTTGCTTGCTTAAAATGCTTAGTGATACGCTCCAAAAGCACCCCACCACTTTCTCATATCCACATATGTCCCAAACCAAAAGTCAAACTCAGCCCCACCAAAATTATCTATCCGGCGCCACCGAGTTCATTTGACATAGCCACTGCCAGAAACCCTAGTCACTTCGGTCTTACCGGTAGCGATCTCATTCTCACCGAGATGGGATTGCAAACTGTCTGTTTCCCTTTGTAACATTTTGGTCCAACAGAGATGAGCAATCGGTCCCACCAAGTTCCCAATGCAAACTATGTGTTTCCCTTTCGTAACATTTTGGTCCAACCGAAATGAGCGAATCGGTCCCACTCAGTCTGCCTGACCAACTCTCTGTTTGCCTATTACAGAAATCGGTCCTACCGAGTTTATGTGATCGGTCTCACCGAGATTATGTTATGCCCTAACCCTAATGAAATCGGTCCTACCGAGTTGACATGTCGGTCCCACCGAAAAACCTAACGTTCACATTTTGAACTAAACCGGTCTGACTGAGTTTCATGATTCGGTCCCACCAAGTTTGGTGATCTGTGTGTAACGGTTAGATTTTGTGTGGAGGCTATATATACCCCTCCACTATTCCTTAATTAGTAAGGAGAGCCATCAGAACGTGCCTACAGTTCCAACATACATTTTCCGAGAGAGAACCACCTACTCATGTGTTGAGACCTAGATATTCCATTCCAACCATATGAATCTTGATCTCTAGCCTTCCCCAAGTTGCTTTCCACTCAAATCATCTTTTCCACCACATCCCAATCTATGAGAGAGAGTTGAGTGTTGGGGAGACTATCATTTGAAGCACAAGAGCAAGGAGTTCATCATCAACACACCATCTATTACCTTTTGGAGAGTGGTGTCTCTTAGATTGGTGAGGTGTCACTTGGGAGCCTCCGTCAAGATTGTGGAGTTGAACCAAGGAGTTTGTACGGGCAAGGAGATCTCCTACTTCGTGAAGATCTATCATAGTGA
The DNA here is from genome assembly GCF_002162155.2 of Triticum dicoccoides. Taxonomy (NCBI): domain Eukaryota; kingdom Viridiplantae; phylum Streptophyta; class Magnoliopsida; order Poales; family Poaceae; genus Triticum; species Triticum dicoccoides. Next base: position 305,643,117 of record NC_041384.1, read on the forward strand.
GGCAAGTCCTTCGTGGGCGATGGCCATGGTGGGATAGAAAAGGTTTGCTTCTTTGTGGACCCTTCGTGGGTGGAGCCCTCCGTGGACTCACACAACCGTTACCCTTCATGGGTTGAAGTTTCCATCAACGTGGATGTACGATAGCACCACCTATCGGAACCACGCCAAAAATCTCCATGTCTACATTGCGTTTGCTCCCTCCAAACTCCTCCCTTTACCTTCATATGCAATGTTTTACATTCCTCTTCTATACTCTTAGACTTGCATGTCTAGGTTGATTGCTTGACTTGTTCTAATTTGCTAAAATCTGCCAAAACTTAATATTGAGAAAAGGTTAGATTTATATTTGGTCAAGTAGTCTAATCACCCCCCTCTAGACATACTTTTGATCCTACACAAATAAAAAGGGAAAAAGAAAAAACCAAAAAAAACTATTTACACCGGAAAGCTCCCAACAAGCAAAAGAAGAACAAGGAAATCATTTTGGATTTTATTTTTAATGTTACAACTAAGCATGCATAGGAAGTAAAATAACTACAACTATTTTTTTGGTTTTTCTAAAGTTTTTCAAACACACAAGAAGGAAGCAAGAACAATAAACCTAACCATGGATTATACAATGAAAAAGTGTGAGCAACGACAAAAGAAAATAAGTGGGCATGAATGTAATGTCGGTGAGAAACACGTACGCCCCCCAAGCTTATGCTTTTGGCCTAACTTGGTAGTCGATCAGAAACCTGGATAGTAGTTGGGGTACTGAGGAGCGGGCATCCACTCATCCCACTGCTGAAGCTCCTCCGCTGCCTCTGCAGCAACCTGAGTGTTTCGGTAGGCGATGATGTCCGCATGCATAATCCTATATCCGCCCTAGCAACAGAATCAAACAAAGCATGAGCAGGCAACGAGATAATATCACGAGTGATGACTGAAGGAAATATGCCATAGAGGAAATAATAAAGTTATTATTTATTTTCTTATTTCATGATAAATGTTTATTATTCATGTTATAATTGTATTAACCGGAAACATAATACATGTGTGAATACATAGACAAAGAGAGTGTCACTAGTATGCCTCTACTTGACTAGCTCGTTGATCAAAGATGGTTATGTTTCCTAACAATAGACATGAGTTGTCATTTGATAAACGGGATCACATCATTAGGAGAATGATGTGATTAACTTGACCCATTCTGTTAGCTTAGCACTTGATCATTTTAGTGTACTTCTATTGCTTTCTTCATGACTTATACATGTTCCTATGACTATGAGATTATGCAACTCCCGATTACCGGAGGAACACTTTGTGTGCTACCAAACATCACAACGTAACTGGGTGGTTATAAAGGTGCTCTACAGGTGTCTCCGATGGTACTTGTTGAGTTGGCATAGATCGAGATTAGGATTTGTCACTCCGATTGTCGGAGAGGTATCTCTGGGCCCTCTCGGTAATGCACATCACTATAAGCCTTGCAAGCAATGTAATTAATAAGTTAGTAGCGGGATGATGCATTACGGAACGAGTAAAGAGACTTGACGGTAACGAGATTGAACTAGGTATTGAGATACCGATGATCGAATCTCGGGCAAGTAACATACCGATGACAAAGGGAACAACGTATATTGTTATGCGGTTCGACCAATAAAGATCTTCCTAGAATATGTAGGAACCAATATGGGCATCCAGGTTCCGCTATTGGTTATTGACCAGAGAAGTGTCTCGGTCATGTCTACATAGTTCTCGAACCCGTAGGGTCCGCATGCTTAACGTTCGTTGACGATATAGTATTTATGAGTTATGTATGTTGGTAACTGAATGTTGTTCGGAGTTCCGAATAAGATCGCGGACATAACGAGGAACTCCGGAATGGTTCAGAGATAAAGTTTGATATATGGGATAATAGTGTTTGGTCTCCGAAAGGGTTCCGGAATTCACGGGAAGGGGTTCCGGATGTTTCCTGAAATGTTTGGGTACGAGAACACTTTATTTGGGCCAAAGGGGAAAGCCCACAAGGTTTTTGGAAAGCGCAAAAGGAAGTTTTGCAGAGTCCAGGGGCCAGATGCTAGGGTCCCTGGCGTCTGGGTCCAGACGCCAGGAACCCTGGCGTCTGGCCCTGGAGTCCGAGAAGGACTCTTGCCTTTCGGGTGAAACCGACTTTGTGTAGGCTTTTACTCCAAGTTTCGACCCCAAGGCTCAACTTATAAATATAGGTGTAGGGCTAGCACCCAAGACACATCAAGAAACACCAAGACATGTGCCGGCAACCCCTCCCCTCTAGTTTATCCTCTATAATAGTTTTTGTAGTCCTTAGGCGAAGCCCTGCGGAGATTGTTCTTCACCAACACCATCACCACGCCGTCGTGCTGCCGGAACTCATCTACTACTTCGCCCCTCTTGCTGGATCAAGAAGGCGAGGACGACATCGAGCTGAACGTGTGCTGAACATGGAGGTGCCGTACGTTCGGTACTTGATCGGGACGGATCGTGAAGGTGTATGACTACATCAACCGCGTTGATAAACGCTTCCGCTTTCGGTCTATGAAGGTACGTAGACATACTTTCCCCTCTCGTTGCTATGCATCACCATGACCTTGCGTGTGCGTAGGATTTTTTTCTTAAATTACTACATTCCCCAACAGTGGTATCAGAGCCAGGTTTATGCGTAGATGTTATATGCATGAGTAGAACAGAAGTGAGTTATGGGCGATACAATTCATACTGCTTACCAGCATGTCATACTTTGGTTCGGCGGTATTGTTGGATGAAGCGGCATGGACCAACATTACGCGTACGCTTATGCAAGACTGGTTCTATCGATGTGCTTTACACAGGTGGCTAGCGGGTGTCAGATTCTCCAGCTTTAGTTGAACCAAGTGTGACTACACCCGGTCCTTGTTGAAGGTTAAAACAACACTAACTTAACGAAATATCGTTGTGGTTTTGATGCGTAGGTAAGAACGGTTCTTGCTCAGCCCTTAGCAGCCACGTAAAACTTGGAACAACAAAGTAGAGGACGTCTAACTTGTTTTTGCAGGGCATGTTGTGATGTGATATGGTCAAGGCATGATACTATATTTTATTGTATGAGATGATCATGTTTTGTAACGGAGTTATCGGCAACTGCCAGGAGCCATATGGTTGTCGCTTTATTGTATGCAATGCAATCGCCCTGTAATTGCTTTACTTTATCACTAAGCGGTAGCGATAGTCGTAGAAGCAATAGTTGGCGAGACGCCAACGATGCTACGATGGAGATCAAGGTGTCATGCCGGTGACGATGGTGATCATGACGGTGCTTTGGAGATGGAGATCACAGGGACAAGATGATGATGGCCATATCATATCACTTATATTGATTGCATGTGATGTTTATCCTTTATGCATCTTATTTTGCTTGATTGACGGTAGCATTATAAGATGATCTCTCACTAAATTTCAAGGTACAAGTGTTCTCCCTGAGTATGCACCGTTGCCAAAGTTCGTCGTGCCGAGACACCACGTGATGATCGGGTGTGATAAGCTATACATTCACATACAACGGGTGCAAGCCATTTTTGCACACGCAGAAATACTCGGGTTAAACTGGATGAGCCTAGCATATACAGATATGGCCTCGGAACACTGAGACCGAAAGGTCGAGCGTGAATCATATAGTAGATATGATAAACATAGTGATGTTCACCATTGAAAACTACTCCATTTCACGTGATGATCAGTCATGGTTTAGTAGATTTGGATCACGTAATCAGTTAGATGGTTAGAGGGATGTTTATCTAAGTGGGAGTTCTTAAATATGATTAATTGAACTTTAATTTATCATGAACTTAGTACCTGATAGTATGTTGCTTCTCTATGTTGCTGTAGATAGATGGCACGTGCTGTTGTTCCATTGAATTTTAATGCGTTCCTTGAGAACGCAAAGTTGAAAGATGATGGTAGCAATTACACGGACTAGGTCCGTAACTTGAGGATTATCCTCATTGTTGCATAGAAGAATTACATCCTGGAAGCACCGCTAAGTGCCAAACCCGCTGCAGGAGCAGCGCCAGATGTTATGAACGTCTGGCAGACCAAAGCTAATGACTACTCGATAGTTCAGTGTGCCATGCTTTAGGCTTAGAACCGGGACTTCAATGACGTTTTGAACGTCATGGAGCATCTGAGATGTTCCAGGAGTTGAAGTTAATATTTCAAGCAAATGCCCGGATTGAGAGATATGAAGTATCCAATAAGTTCTACAGTTGCAAGATGGAGGAGAATAGTTCTGTCAGTGAACATATACTCAGAATGTCCGGGTACCATAACAACTTTACTCAACTGGGAGTTAATCTTCCTGTTGATAGTGTCATTGACAGAGTTCTTCAATCACTACCACCAAGCTACAAGAGCTTCGTGATGAACTATAATATGCAAGGGATGGATAAGACGATTCCCGAGTTCTTCGCAATGCTAAAAGCTGCGGAGGTAGAAATCAAGAAGGAGCATCAAGTGTTGATGGTCAACAAGACCACTAGTTTCAAGAAAAAGGGTAAAGGGAAGAAGAAAGGGAACTTCAAGAAGAACGGCAAACAAGTTGCTGCTCAAGAGAAGAAACCCAAGTCTGGACCTAAGCCTGAGACTGAGTGCTTCTACTGCAAAGGGATTGGTCACTGGAAGCGGAACTACCCCAAGTATTTGGCGGATAAGAAGGATGGCAAGGTGAAAAAAGGTATATGTGATATACATGTTATTGACGTGTACCTTACTAAAGCTCGTAGTAGCACCATGGTATTTGATACTGGTTCTGTTGCTAATATTTGCAACTCGAAACAAGGACTACGGATTAAGCGAAGATTGGCTAAGGACGAGGTGATGATGCATGTGGAAATGGTTCGAAAGTTGATGTGATCGCCGTCGGCACGCTACCTCTACATCTACCTTCAGGATTAGTTTTAGACCTAAATAATTGTTATTTGGTGCCAGCGTTGAGCATGAACATTATATCTGGATCTTGTTTGATGCAAGACGATTATTCATTTAAATCAGGGAATAATGGTTGTTCCATTTATATGAGTAATATCTGTTACGGTCATGCACCCTTGAAAAGTGGTCTATTTTTAATGAATCTCGATAGTAGTGATACGCATATTCATAATATTGTAGCTAAAAGATGCAGAGTTGATAATGATAGTGCAACTTATTTGTGGCACTACCGTTTATGTCATATTGGTGTAAAGCGCATGAAGAAACTCCATTCTCATGGACTTTTGGAATCACTTGATTATGAATCACTTGGTACTTGTGAACCGTGCCTCATGGGCAAGATGACTAAAACGCCGTTCTCTGGAACTATGGAGTGAGCAACAGATTTGTTGGAAATGATGAGGACATCAATACCATTGTTACACCCACAGCCACTGCTGCTATACATACTGGACCAATTACTAGAGCTCGCGCACGCCAATTGAATTATCAGTACTTTTGTTTCTTGGTAATGATTCTGATGTTCATGAGAATATGATGCTGCCTAAATTGGATACATTTGTTTTGCTTACAAATGAAGGGCCTAGCAAGGATAAGAGGGATGTACACTAGAGGAAGACCAAGCATGCAGATGATAGCATGCGCAAGGGGATCAAGAACGGAGTTACAAGTGACGATTTCAAGACTTTGAAGCCCCCATAAGGAGTGCATGAAGCCTTGGACGAAATATACAAGATGCCACTTCATAAATTTCATCCAGAGGCTATTCTAGGTGCTGTGTCACCTTATTATTGCGCCAGGCCCATGTATTTTCGAAATACTTAAGTATAGGCTATTTTTAGAGTCCGTTTGTGTGGGGAAACAAGAGTTAGGGTTGGTTTCGGACCCCTCCTCCAAGGGCCACGGAATTCCCCCCTCTTCCTCCATATATACAGCCCTTAGGGCGTCGTTTAGACTTTGGGTTTTGTTTAGATTAAAAGTTGCCATAGCTGCAACTTCGCGTACTTCGTTTGTGTCCAACGACCAGACCTAGAAGTTACAGAACCCCACCTTCATTAATAAAGCTTTCCTCTTTATTAGCAATATCCAGATTGCATTATCAGTTTCTTGCCTGTTCTTCGTTTGCTCGCAGGAAATAGACCCTCGTGGTCAGGTAGATCGTGCTCCGGCGTGGTCAATAACCCTCGGAAGTTGGTTTAGCGATTGCTAAGGTGCGGCGTCTTCGCACGATCGTAGTCGGATCGTCAAAGTCGAATCCCACAGAAAACAAAATCTAACTCATCGAAACATCGGGACACCTTCGCCTCTATCAAGTGGTATCAGATTTTCAGGTTGCTCGGTGAGATTTTATAGTTCTTCGTAGTTTAGATCGAGTCTGTTCTTCATACCTACAGTCCATGAAAAAGCCAGAAAAAAATTAGGGTTAGTTCATCATATCCGAACCAATCTGAGCCTTTGTATAATCTTTTTAGGGTTTTGCATTGTTGAGTTTGCGGTTGCATCATCGTGTCTAGTTGCTGGTCTTAGTGTCTAGTCCTTTAGAGTTTCGAGTTCTGTTCACAAGTAGTCACGCCGCCGCCGCATCATCATCATCACCGCTGCCATATACCACCATGGTCATCACCACTGCCATATACCACCATCGTCATCGCCGCTGCCATATACCACATATCCACCGCCATCACGATAATCTGAGTCCACCTCCATCACAGATTCGCCACGAGTCTGTGTTCCACCGCCCTACATATATTCGCCACCAGTCCGAGTTCCACCAGATTCATCTCCGCCATCAGTCGTAGTCCGAGTCCAGTATTTGTTGCCTTGCGTTCGAGTTCTAGATCACGCGATACTTCGATTCGTGACAGAGTAGGACTCCCCAACTTCTGTGCTACCCACAGTAGAAAAATAGTGCCAAACTCAAAAAAAACTAAGTCCGGAAAATTCTGGCTAGGCAGTTTTTAGACCATTTGTAGACTTTTTCAAAAAAAAATTGTTGCGGAGCAAAAAAAGAGGAAAAAAGTGCAAAAATAAAAATTCAGAGCGTGCTCCTCCCTTGTTTCCGTATAGCGTCGTGATTTCGTTAGTGTACTAGGCTCGCGTTTCTAGCACGGTCTAGCCTAGGAGCTGCACAGTACCGTCGTTGAGCGTTTATTCAACTTTGCATCTCTGAATTGATTATTGCTGACCCTTTTTGCTACCATCTTATAAGCCTTCCCAGCTCCACATACATCTACGTCGTGCGTTTGACTCTCCCTGGTAATCGCTCTATCCAAGCTTTGAGAGTTTTGACTATGACGGTTGCCGATCACGGCCTGCTGCTGGGTAAGAACTGGTAAGAATTTGAGATTTGCTTGACGGATTTGTGACACCCACCACCACCTCTTGTTAGTAGTCTATAGTATCATATTCTTGTGTGTTTCTATTGCTGCTAACCATGGCAGGATCACAAGCTGACGAGACTGACTGGGAGAACATGATGAATAAGGAGTTGCATGATAAATTTCATCAAATGATGAGTGGACAGGTGCAAGATGTGCTAAACAGATTTGAAGAGGCTATGGAGAAGATAGATGGCATGGAGAAGACGTTTGAAACAAAGATTGATAACAAGTTTAATGAATTGCTCGCGCGTCTTACACCACCACCGGCTGCACCTAACGCACCTCTACAACAACAACAACGACTACCTCCAGGTCGCGAAATAGCCCTCCGCCGAGCGAGCCGTCTCCCTCTTGCGCCTGGCCAAACTGTTGGTGCTGTTGTTGATACTTCTTTGGCTCCTGCTGCTGATGCAGAGGAGGATGATTTTGTGGGAGATTACGAGGATGAGGTTGATCAAAATCAGAACTACGTGCAACCACCAGCACCACAACCACCAGGTCGTCCACATGCAAATAATGGCAATGGTAGGGCTCCCCCTCAGGTACGAGATCATGACCATCTCCCTAAACTGAAACTGAATATTCCACCATTTGATGGTAGATATGTTCCTGATATATATCTTACTTGGGAGTTAGAAACTAAACAACGATTTACATGTTTACAATATCCCGAGGAGAGACGTGTTCCTGCTGCTATTTGTGCTTTCACTAGTTTTGCATGTGTTTGGTGGTCTGAGCATTGTAGATTATATCCTATTCCAGGTACTTGGGCTGCTTTGAAAACTACTACGCATACTCGTTGGGTTCCACCATATTATCAACGTGAATTACTTCAAAAATTGCAGCGTTTAAGACAAGGAAAAAATTGTGTAGAAGAATATTATCAGAAATTACAAAATGGCATGATTAGATGTGGTATTGTTGAGGAGAATGAAGCTATGCTTGCACGTTTTATGGGTGGATTAAATAGAGAGATTCAGACCATTCTAGAGTATAAGGAGTATACTAATATCACTCGTTTATTCCATCTTGCTTGTAAAGCTGAACGTGAAGTGCAGGATCGACAGGCATTGGCGTGAACTAATTTTTCTGCAAGTCGACCTTCATCATGGACACCACGTGCATGCTCTACTTCCACTACACCAGCATCTCCATCAGGTGCCACCTCCAGCCATGATACAAGAAAGCAGGCACAACCACCACTATCTACCAAGAGCACACCTGCCGGGCCTACGCAAAGCTCTTCTTCTTCCATGGCATCAACATGGAACACAAGTGATATTATTTGTCGTCATTGTAAGGGAAGGGGACATTTTGCGAGAGAATGAAAATCTTAGCGTGTGATGATTGCTACTTAGGATGGTGGGTATGAGTCCGCTAGTGACTATGATGAGGAGACTTTGGCTCTTATTACATGTGAAGAACACGGTGGAGATGATTTTGATCATGAGACGCAATACATGGCTCCTGAAGATGCTCACAGGTATGAATGTTTAGTTGATCAACGTGTTTTGAGTGTGCAGGTCAGACAAGCTGAGGAAAATCAGAGGCATAATTTGTTCCATACAAAGGGAGTTGTGATGGAACATTCTGTTCGCGTCATCATAGATGGAGGGAGCTGCAACAACTTGGCTAGCATGGATATGGTGGAGAAGCTATCTCTCACCACAAGACCACATCCACATCCTTACTACATCTGATGGTTCAACAACAACGGCAAGGTTAAGGTAACACATACTATTCGTGTGCATTTTAGTATCTCTACATATGCTGATTATGTTGATTGTGATGTGGTACCTATGCAAGCTTGTTCCTTATTACTTGGTAGACCATGGCAATTTGATAAAAATTCTGTACACCATGGTAGAAACAATCAGTATACTCTTGTTCATAACGATAAAAATATTACTTTGCTTGCCATGACTCCTGATTCCATTTTGAAAGATGATATTAATAGAGCTAATAAAGCAAAATAGGAGCAAAATAAGAGTGAAAATCAGATTGTGGCAAAGAAATTTGAGCACTAAATGAAGCCTAATAATAAACCATCTAGCCTTGCTTCTGAAATTAAATTGAAAAGTGCATGTTTACTTGCCACCAAATCTGATATTGATGATCTAGATTTTAGCAAATCTGTTTGCTATGCTTTTGTGTGCAAAGAGGCATTATTTTCATTCGAGGACGTGCCTTCTTCTTTGCCTCCTGCTGTCACTAACATTTTGCAGGAGTTCGCTGACGTCTTTCCACAAGACGTGCCACCGGGATTACCACCTATTCGAGGGATTGAGCATCAAATTGAATTAATTCCCGGTGCATCATTACCCAACCGTGCACCATACTGTACCAATCCAGAGGAGACGAAGGAGATTATGCGTCAAGTACAAGAGCTGCTCGGCAAAGGTTATATACGTGAATCCCTTAGTCCTTGTGTTGTTCCTATAATTTTAGTGCCGAAAAAGGATGGTACGTCACGTATGTGCGTTGATTGTAGAGGCATTAATAACATTACTATTTGTTATCGTCATCCTATTCCTAGGCTAGATGATATGCTTGATGAATTGAGTGGCTCTACAATTTTCTCCAAAGTTGATTTGTGTAGTGGATACCATCAAATTCGTATGAAATTGGGAGATGAATGGAAAACAACATTTAAAATTAAGTTTGGATTATATGAGTGGTTAGTCATGCCTTTTAGGTGAAGTAATGCACCTAGTACTTTCATGAGATTAATGAACGAAGTTTTACGTGCTTTCATTAGACGATTTGTGGTAGTTTACTTTGATGACATATTGATTTATAACAAATCTTTGGAGGAACATTTGGAACATTTACGTGCTGTTTTTATTGCTCTACGTGATGCACGTTTGTTTGGTAACCTTGGAAAGTGCACCTTTTGCACCGACCGAGTATCTTTTCTTGGCTATGTTGTTACTCCACAGGGAATTGAAGTTGATAAAGCCAATATTGAAGCTATTGAGAGTTGGCTGCAACCCAAAATGGTCACACAAGTGAGGAGTTTCATTGGCCTCGCTGGTTTCTATAGGCGTTTTGTGAGAGATTTCAGCACCATTGCTGCACCTCCTCTCAACGAGCTTACAAAGAAGGATGTGCCTTTTGTTTGGGGTACCGCACAGGAAGAAGCCTTCACGGTATTGAAAGATAAGTTGACACATGCTCCTTTACTCCAACTTCCTGATTTTAATAAGACTTTTGAGCTTAAATGTGATGCTAGTGGAATTGGATTAGGAGGTGTGTTATTACAACATGCAAACCTGTTGCATACTTTTCTGAAAAATTGAGTAGGCCTAGTCTGAACTATTCTACTTATGATAAAGAATTATATTCTCTTGTTCGGTCCTTAGAAACATGGCAACATTATTTATGGCCCAAGGAATTTGTTATACATTCTGATCATGAATCTTTGAAACACATTAAAAGTCAAGCAAAACTGAACCATGGACATGCTAAATGGGTTGAATTCATTGAGACTTTCCCTTATGTCATTAAACACAAGAAGGGTAAAGAAAATGTTATTGCTGATGCATTGTCTCCTTGTTATACTATGCTTTCACAACTTGACTTTAAAATATTTGGTTTGGAGACCATCAAAGATCAATATGTGCATGATGCTGAATTTATAAATGTATTGCAGAATTGTAAGGAAGGGAGAACTTGGAACAAGTTCGTTCTTAACAATGGATTTGTGTTTCATGCTAACAAGCTATGCATTCCAGCTAGCTCCATTCGTCTTTTGTTGTTGCAGGAGGCGCATGGAGGAGGATTAATGGGACACTTTGCCGTCAAGAAGACGGAGGATATACTTGCTACACATTTCTTTTGGCCAAAGATGAGACGGGATGTTGAGCGTTTTGTTGCTTGTTGCACTACATGTCAAAAAGCTAAGTTACAACTCAATCCTCATGGTTTATATATGCCTTTTCCTGTACCTAGTGTTCCTTGGGAGGATATATCAATGGACTTTGTTTTAGGTTTACCTCGAACAAAGAAGGGGAGGGATAGCATATTTGTTGTCGTGGATAGATTCTCGAAAATGGCACACTTTATACCATGTCATAAAAGCGATGATGCTGTTAATGTTGCTGATTTGTTCTTTCGTGAAATTATTCGCTTGCATGGTGTGACAAATACTATTGTTTCAGATCATGATACTAAATTTCCTAGCCACTTTTGGAGATGTTTATGGGCTAAGTTGGGGACTAAACTGCTTTTTAGTACTACTTGTCACCCCCAAACTGATGGATAAACTGAAGTAGTCAATAGAACATTGTCTACTATGCTTAGGGTTGTTTTGAAGAATAATAACAAAATGTGGGAAGAATGCTTGCCTCATATTGAATTTGCTTATAATCGTTCATTGCATTCTACTACTAAGATGTGCCCTTTTGAAATTGTGTATGGTTTCGTACCTCGTGCACCTATTGATTTGTTGCATCTTCCATCTTCGGAGAAGGTTAATTTTGATGCTAAAGAACGTGTTGAATTGATTTTAAAAATGCATGAGTTAACTAAGGAAAACATTGAGTGTATGAATGCTAAATATAAACTTGCTGGAGATAAGGGTAGAAAACATGTTGTGTTTGCACCTGGAGATCTTGTTTGGTTACATTTGCGTAAGGATAGATTTCCTAATTTGCGCAAATCAAAGCTAATGCCACGTGATGCTGGTCCTTTTAAGGTGTTAGAGAAAATAAATGATAATGCATATAAACTTGAGCTTCCTGCAGATTTTGGGGTTAGTCCCACTTTTAACATTGCAAATTTGAAGCCTTATTTGGGTGAGGAAGATGAGCTTCCGTCGAGGACGACTTCATTTCAAGAAGGGGAGGATGATGAGGACATTAATACCATTGTTGCAATCACAGCCCCTGCTGCTATACATACTGGACCAATTACTAGAGCTCGTGCACGCCAATTGAATTATCAGGTACTTTCATTTCTTGGTAATGATTTTGATGTTCATGAGAATATGACGCTGCCTAAATTGGATACATTTGTTTTGCTTTCAAATGAAGGGCCTAGCATGGATAAGAGGGACTAACACTGGAGCAAGACCAAGCATGGAGATGATGGCATGCGCAAGGGGATCAAGAACCGAGTTACAAGTGATGATTTCAGGACTTTGAAGCCCCTGTAAGGAGTGCAAGAAGCCTTGGACGAAATATACAAGATGCCACTTCATAAATTTCGTCTAGAGGCTATTCTAGGTGCTGCGTCACCTTATTATTGGGCCAGGCCCATGTATTTTCGAAATACTTAAGTATAGGCTGTTTTTAGAGTCCGTATGTGTGGGGAAACAAGAGTTAGGGTTTGTTTCGGACCACTCCTCCAAGGGCCACGAGATTCCCCCCTCTTCCTCCATATATACAGCCCTTAGGGTGTCGCTTAGACTTCGGGTTTTGTTTAGATTAAAAGTTCACCATAGCTGCAACTTTGCGTACTTTGTTTGTGTCCAACGACTAGACCAAGACGTCACAGAACCCCACCTTCAATAATAAAGCTTTCCTCTTTATTCGCAATATCCAGATTGCAATCTCAGTTTCTTGCTTGTTCTTCGTTTGCTCACAGGAAACAGACCCTCGTGGTCAGGTTGATCGTGCTCCGGCGTGGTCAATAACCCTCGGAAGTTGGTTTAGCGATTGCTAAGGCGCGACATGTTCGCACGATCGTAGTCGGATCGTCAAAGTCGACTCCCACAGAAAACAAAATCTATCTCATCAAAACATCGGGACACCTTCGCCTCTATCAGGAAATCATACATACTAATGTATGTGGTCCGATGAATATTGAGGCTCGTAGCAGGTATCGTTATTTTCTCACATTCACAGATGATTTGAGCAGATATGGGTATATCTACTTGATGAAACATAAGTTAGAAACATTTAAAAAGTTCAAAGAATTTTAGAGTGAAATGGAAAATCATCATAACAAGAAAATAAAGTTTCTACGATCTGATCATGGAGGAGAATATTTGAGTTACGAGTTTGGTCTTCATTTGAAACAATTTGGAATAGTTTCGCAACTCACGCCACCCGGAACACCATAGCGTAATGGTGTGTCCAAATGTCGTAATCGTGCTTTACTAGATATGGTGGGATCTATGATGTCTCTTACTGATTTACCACTATCATTTTGGGGTTACGCTTTAGAGACAGCTGCATTCACGTTAAATAGGGCACCATCTAAATCCGTTGAGACGACGCCTTATGAACTATGGTTTGGTAAGAAACCAAAGTTGTCGTTTCTTAAAGTTTGGGGCTGCAATGCTTATGTGAAAAAGCTTCAACCTGGTAAGCTCGAACCCAAATCGGAGAAATGTGTCTTCATAGGATACCCAAAGGAGACTGTTGGGTACACCTTCTATCACAGATCCGAAGGCAAGACATTTGTTGCTAAGAATGGATCCTTTCTAGAGAGGGAGTTTCTCTCGAAAGAAGTGAGTGGGAGAAAAGTAGAACTTGATGAGGTAATTGTACCTGCTCCCTTATTGGAAAGTAGTCTATCACAGAAACCGGTTCGTGTGACACCTACACCAATTAGTGAGGAAGCCAGTGATGATGATCATGAAACTTCAGATCAAGTTACTACCGAACCTCGTAGGTCAACCAGAGTAAGATCCGCACCAGAGTGGTACGGTAATCCTGTTTTGGAGGTCATGTTACTTGACCATGACGAACCTACAAACTATGAGGAAGCGACGATGAGCCCAGATTCTGCAAAATGGCTTGAGGCCATGAAATCTGAGATGGGATCCATGTATGAGAACAAAGTGTGGACTTTGGTTGACTTTCTCGATGATCGGCAAGCCATCGAGTATAAATGGATCTTCAAGAAGAAGACTGACGCCGACGGTAACGTTACTGTCTACAAAGCTCGACTTGTTGTGAAAGGTTTTCGATAAGTTCAAGGAGTTTCTACGATGAGACCTTCTCACCCGTAGCGATGCTTAAGTCCGTCCGAATCATGTTAGCAATTGCCGCATTTTATGATTATGAAAATTGGCAAATGGTTGTAAAGACTGCATTCCTGAATGGATTTCAAGAAGAAGAGTTGTATATGATGCAACCTGAAGGTTTTATCGATCCAAATGGTGCTAACGAAGTGTGCAAGCTCCAGCGATCCATTTATGGACTGGTGCAAGCCTCTCGGAGTTGGAATAAATGTTTTGATAGTGTGATCAAAGCATATGGTTTTATACAGACTTTTGGAGAAGTCTGTACTTACAAGAAAGTGAGTGGGAGCTCTATAGCATTTCTAATATTATATGTGGATGACATATTGTTGATTGGAAATGATATAGAATTTCTGGATAGCATAAAAGGATACTTGAATAAGAGTTTTTCAATGAAAGACCTCGGTGAAGCTGCTTATATATTGGGCATCAAGATCTATAGAGATAGATCAAGATGCTTAATTGGACTTTCACAAAGCACATACCTTGATAAAGTTTTGAATAAGTCCAAAATGGATCAAGCTAAGAAAGGGTTCTTGCCTGTGTTACAAGGTGTGAAGTTGAGTAAGACTCAATGCCCGACCACTGCAGAAGATAGAGAGAAAATGAAAAGTGTTCCCTATGCTTCAGCCATAGGCTCTATCATGTATACAATGTTGTGTACCTGACCTGATGTGTGCCTTGCTATTAGTTTAGCAGGGAGGTACCAAAGTAATCCAGGTGTGGATCACTAGATAGCGGTCAAGAACATCCTGAAATACCTGAAAAGGACTAAGCATATGTTTCTCATTTATGGAGGTGACAAAGAGCTCGTCGTAAATGGTTACGTCGATGCAAGCTTTGACACTGATCCGAACGATTCTAAATCGCAAACCGGATACATGTTTATATTGAATGGTGGAGCTGTCAGTTGGAGCAGTTCTAAACAAAGAGTCATGGCGGGATCTACGTGTGAAGTGGAGTACATAGCTACTTCGGAAGCAGCAAATGAAGGAGTCTGGATGAAGGAGTTCATATCCGATCTAGTTGTCATACCTAGTGCATCGAGTCCAATGAAAATCTTTTGTGACAACACTGGTGCAATTGCCTTGGCAAAGGAATCCAGATTTCACAAGAGAACCAAACACATGAAAAGATGCTTCAATTCCATCCGCGATCAAGTCCAGGTGGGAGACATAGAGATTTGCAAGATACATATGGATATGAATGTTGCAGACCCGTTGACTAAGCCTCTCTGACGAGCGAAACATGATCAGCACCAAGGATCCATGGCTGTTAGAATCATTACTATGTAATCTAGATTATTGACTCTAGTGCAAGTGGGAGACTGAAGGAAATATGCCCTAGAGGCAATAATAAAGTTATTATTTATTTCCTTATTTCATGATAAATGTTTATTATTCATGCTATAATTGTATTAACCGGAAACATAATACATGTGTGAATACATAGACAAAGAGAGTGTCACTAGTATGCCTCTACTTGACTAGCTCGTTGATCAAATATGGTTATGTTTCCTAACCATAGACATGAGTTATCATTTGATAAACGGGATCACACCATTAGGAGAATGATGTGATTGACTTGACCCATTCCGTTAGCTTAGCACTTGATCATTTCAGTTTACTGCTATTGCTTTCTTCATGACTTGTACATGTTCCTATGACTATGAGATTATGCAACTCCCGATTACCGGACGAACACTTTGTGTGCTACCAAACGTCACAACGTAACGGGGTGATTATAAAGGTGCTCTACAGGTGCCTCCGATGGTACTTGTTGAGTTGGCATAGATCGAGATTAGGATTTGTCACTCTGATTGTCGGAGAGGTATCTTTGGGCCCTCTCGGTAATGCACATCACTATAAACCTTTTAAGAAATGTAACTAATGAGTTAGTTGCGGGATGATGCATTACGGAACGAGTAAAGAGACTTGTCGGTAACGAGATTGAACTAGGTATTGAGATACCGACGATCGCATCTCGGGCAAGTAACATACCGATGACAAAGGGAATAACATATATTGTTATGCGGTTCGACCGATAAAGATCTTCGTAGAATATGTAGGATCCAATATGGGCATCCAGGTTCCACTATTGGTTATTGACCAGAGAAGTGCCTCGGTCATGTCTACATAGTTCTCGAACCTGTGGGGTCCGCATGCTTAATGTTCGTTGACGATATAGTATTTATGAGTTATGTATGTTGGTAACCGAATGTTGTTCGGAGTTCCGGATAAGATCACGGACATAACAAGGAACTCTGGAATGGTCCGGAGATAAAGTTTGATATATGGGATAATAGTGTTTGGTCTCCGGAAGGGTTCCGGAATTCACCGGAAGGGGTTCCCAATGTTTCCCAAAATGTTTGGGTACGAGAACAATTTATTTGGGCCAAAGGGGAAAGCCCACAAGGTTTTTGGAAAGCGCAAATGGAAGTTTTGCGGAGTCCAGGGGCCAGACGCCAGGAAGCCTGGCGTTTGGCCCTGGAGTCCGAGAAGGACTCTTGCCTTTCGGGTGAAACCGACTTTGTGGAGGCTTTTTCTCCAAGTTTCGACCCTAAGGCTCAACATATAAATAGAGGGGTAGGGCTAGCACCCAAGACACATCAAGAAACACCAAGCCGTGTGTCGGTAACCCTGTCCCCTCTAGTTTATCCTCTGTAATAGTTTTCTTAGTGCTTAGGCCAAGCCCTGCGGAGATTGTTCTTCACCAACACCGTCACCATGCCGTCGTGCTGCCGGAACTTATCTACTACTTCGCCCCTCTTGCTGGATCAAGAAGGCGAGGATGTCATCGAGCTGAACGTGTGCTGAATGCGGAGGTGGCGTACATTCGGTACTTGATCGGGACGGATCGTGAAGGTGTACGACTACATCAACCGCATTGATAAATGCTTCCGATTTCGGTCTACGAGGGTACGTAGACATACTCTCCCTTCTTGTTGCTATGCATCACCATGATCTTGCGTGTGCATAGGAATTATTTTGAAATTACTATGTTCCCCAACAATGACACTGAAAACCAGGTTATGTGGAACAGGGATGTTAGGAGACTCTTTATTAGTGAAATGGTGGTGATGCATGGCTGTGCGGTCTAGGTAATCTTTAGTAAGAGGGTAATCATGATGGCATATCTCAACATTAAAGTGAGCCACCAAACGAGTAGCAAAAATCCCACCATGTATTTTTCCTTTGGATTTATTAATGTGGAGGCGACGAGCCACAATAGCTCCCAAGCTATAAGTGTTGTCGCCCTCCAGTGCACGACGTAAAACAGCAAGGTCTGGTGAACTGAGTGTGCCCACCTTCTCTCTAGGAAGCAAGATTTTTGCAATGAAAAGAGCAAAATAATGAATAGGAAGAAAATGTAAGCTAGCGCTAGGGATAGCTGACACCCCTCTCTCATCTCCCACTGTCAAAGTGCGATAAAAATCCTCAAACTCAGCTAGCCTAGGCTCGGCTAAGGTCCTACCAGAAGGGATCATGCATATGTCACAAAATTTAGTAAGTGGTTTCTGATGGTTTTTAGCATATAAATAAAAACTCACTTCAGGAGGATTATTCCTAGGCAGGAAAGTAAAGCTTTGAACAAAGATGTTTGTGAGGATTTGGTGCTGTTCACACTCATCTGCGACGAAGTCGGTGGGGCTGGCATTAGCAGCATATTGTGTGAACTCCTGAAGGATTCTACCCTCTTCCATAAACGTGGTGTGAGGCCATTCACACGGCTGTACTTCCGCCAACCTCCGAGGATGAAGATCACTATCAAATGACTCCCCAATAACACCCTTGGAGTTCTTAGAGCCAAACTTCGTAAAGATATTCATGGTTTTCCTATGAACAAAATTTTGAAATTTATTAGCCCACAAAATTTTCTCAACAAAACTTCACAAAAATGATACCAACTACTCATAGGGATACATAGAGGCCATAGCAAGCATTCGAACTACTTAGAACTCTAATAATTCAATGTGCAAGCTCATCTACAACAGCAACAAGAGTAGCTATTATTCAAAATATAAACCACTACAACAAAAACTAATTCGACAAATGGTGGAGTCACATACCAAGCAACAATCCCATGAAACAGTTTCGGAAATGGAGCTTCGAGCAAAGAGATCGAAATCCGCGGGTTTGAGAGCAAGAACACGAGAGAGAGAGAGAGCTATGGAGAATTTTTTCTGGAGGTAGGTGATGATGTGGTGTAAAGAGATAAGTGAGGGGGGCACGTGGGGACCACAACCCACCAGGGCGCGCTTGGGGGTCCTGCCGCGCCCAGGTGGGTTGTGCCCACGTGGTGCACCTCCCTCTGATATTATTTGCACCAGAAATTCAAAAATATTCAGAAAAAGCCGTAGTAAATGTTCAGGGCATTCTGAGAACTTTTATTTTTGGGACATTTTTTATTGCACGGGAAATTCAGAAAATAGACAAAACATGGCATTTTATTTTATGTCACTAATAAAATCAGAGAACAAAAAGTAAGGACAGACGGTAGTGCTTACTAAATTCATCAACTTCATACCGTTCAAAAATGATCCATTAATAAGGTTGATCAAGTCTTATTAACAACCACCTTCGATTAGCATGAAACCGAAGAACTTTCGTAAATCACTACGTAACCTCAATGGGGATATGAATGTACCCAACAATAAGCATTTCATATTTCTTTTTGACAGTAGGTAGAGGTATTTGAAAAGTTCCAACAGTGATTGTCAGAGATTTTTCAATAACATTAATACCATTCACTTGGAATTGTTTTGTCGGAATGTGCACCGTATGCTCATTACCATTGATATGAAAAGTGACCTTGATTTTATTGCAATCAATAACAGCCCCTGCAGTATTCAAGAAGGGTCTATCAAGGACAATCGATATGTTGTCGTCCTCTGGCATCTCAAGTATAACAAAGTCAGTCAAAATAGTAACATTAGCAACAACAGTGGGCACATCCTCACAGATACCGGTAGGTATGGCAATTGACTTATCAGCCATTTGCAAAGATATTTTAGTAGGTGCGAGTTTATTCAAATCAAGTATTTTATATAAAGAGAAAGGCATAACACTAACACCAGCTCCTAAATCACACAGAGCAATTTTCACATAATTCTTTTTGATGGATCAAGGTATAGTTGGTATTCCTGGATCTCCAAGTTTTTTAGGTACTCTGTCTTTAAAAGTGTAATTAGCAGGCATAGTGGAGATTTCAGCTTCCGGTATTTTTCTCTTATTTGTGTTCATGTCTTTCATGTACTTTGCATAAGGAGGCATTTTCAAGATATCAGTCAAGTGAGTACGCAAAAAGACTGGCCTCAACATTTCAGCAAAGCATTCAAATTCTTCATCATCATTCTTTTTAGTTGACTTGGGTGGAAAAGGCATAGCTTTTTGAACCCACGGTTCTCTTTCTTTACCGTGTTTTCCAGCAATGAAGTCTCTTTTATCATACCTTTTATTCTTAGGTTGTGGATTATCAAGATCAACTGGTGGTTCTATATCAACATCATTGTCTTGTTCTTTATTGTTTGGTTGAGTATTTTCATGAACATTAGCATTATCTTTTTCATTATCACTATGTGAGTGTGCATTACCAGACTGAGTTTCAGCATCTGAGATGGAAGTTTCATTATAATTATCATGAGGTTTTTCTATTTCAGGTTCAATAGAAGTGTGCAAAGTCCTACCATTTTGCTTTTTATTTTTCTTTTTAAAAGGACTAGGTGTAGTGATGTTGTTCCTTTGTGAATCTTGTTGTATTCTTTTTGGGTGTCCCTTAGGATAAAGTGGTTCCTGAGTCATTTTGCCTCCTCTAGTTGCAACTCTAACAGCAAAGTCATGTATATTATTATTCATTTCATCAAGCAATTTTGTTTGTGATTTAGCAACTTGTTCTAACTGAGTTTGAACCATAGAAGTGTGTTTTCCAACACCTCTAACATCATTTGAGATTCTAAATAACAAGTCACTCAAGCGAGCAATCATATCAGAATTATATTTCAATTGTTTCATAACATTTGCATTGAAGTGATCTTGTTTTCTAATAAATTTTTAAACTCATAAAGGCATTGGCTAGGATGCATATTGTGAGGATTGTCATTATCACTGAACTTCATTAGAGAATTTACCTCTACCACCTTAGACAGTGGTGGTGTATTAAGACGATGTATTTCTTCAATAGGAGGTAAATTTTTAACATCCTCAGCTTTAATACCTTTTCCTTCATAGATTTCTTTGCCTCTTGCATATCCTCAGGACTGAGATATAATATACCCCTCTTCTTCAGAGTGGGTTTAGCCGGTAGTTCAGGAAGAGTCCAATCATCATAATTTTTCAATATGTTGTTCAGCAATTCTTCAGCTTGTCCAACAGTTCGTTCCCTGAAAACACAACTAGCACAACTATCTAGGAAGTCTCTAGAAGCATCAATTAGTCCATTATAGAAGATATCAAGTATTTCATTTTTCTTCAGAGGATGATCAGGCAAAGCATTAAGTAATTGGCAAAGCCTCCCCCAAGCTTGTGGGAAACTCTCTTCTTTAATTTGCACAAAGTTAAATATTTCCTGTAAAGAAGCTTGTTCTTATGAGCAGGGAAATATTTTTCAGAGAAGTAATAAATCATATCCTGTGGACTACACACACAACCAAGAGCAAGAGTATTGTACCAAGCTTTAGCATCACCCTTTAATGAGAAAGGGGATATTTTGAGAATAAAGTAATAGCGAGTTTTCTCATCATTAGTAAAAAGGGTGGCAATGTCATTCAACTTAGTAAAATGTGCCACAACAGTTTCAGTTTCATAACCATGGAAAGGATCAGATTCAACCAAAGTAATTAACTCTGGGTCGATAGAGAATTCATAATCCTGATCATGAATAAAAATAGGTGAAGTAGAAAACTTAGGATCATATTTCCTTGTAGCATTCAGAGATTTTTCTTTATACTTGTATAATAATTTCTCTAGATCATCTCTATCTCTGCAAGCAAAAATATCTCTAGTTGTTTCTTCACTCATAACATAACCTTCCAGTACCTTAGGCAATTCATATCTAGGAACACTAGTTCTAGTAGGTGTTTTAGGAGATTCAGTTTCAAGCTCATTATCAGATTCAACAACATCTTGTTGTATTACTCTAGCAATTTATTCATCAAGAAATTCACCAAGTGGCACATCATCATTATCAAGCAAGGTACATCATCATTATCATCCGTAGGAGAAGTAGCATCATTATCATCCATAGGAGAAGTAGCATCATCAATAACCTGCAACATATTAGAATTGATATCATGTGTTGGTGTTGCAAGTTTACTTATAACAGAAGGTGAATCTAAAGCAGAATTGGATGGCAGTTCCTTATCTCCCCTCGTCTTTGAGGGAAAAAATCTTAGTCTTAGCATCCTTCAGATTCTTCATAGTGATAAATTGATAATAATAATAATCCCAAGTGACTCAACAAATATAACTATGCTCCCCGGCAACTACGCCAGAAAAAGGTCTTGATAACCCACAAGTATAGGGGATCGCAAAAGTTTCTGACGGTAGAGTATTGAACCCAAATTTATAGATTCAACACAAGGGGGGCCAAAGAATATTTGAAGGCATTAGCAGCTAAGTTGTCAATTCAACCACACCTGGAGATTAATTATCTGCAGCAAAGTGATCAGTAGCAATGTAGTATGATAGTTTTCATAATAGTAGCAGCTGCAACGGTAACGGTAACAGTGATAGCAGTAATTTTGTAGCAAGTGTAAAAGTGATGATAGCAGTTGTAACTTAGCAAGAACAATATAAGGTAAATTCGTAGGCATTGGATCGTGATAATTCTTTCTCCGTGATTTTTTCTGGAAAAATAGGATTTTATAGCGTCAGTTTCAGGGTCTGCGGGGCCACCATGTGGGGACAACCCACCTGGGCAGGCCAGGAGAGGGGGCGCGCCCTGGTTGGTTGTGCCCACCTGGGTGCGCCTCTCCGGTAGGTCTTGGCTCCAAAAATTATTGTTTATTGTATAAAAATTCCTTGCAAAGTTTCATTCCATTCTGTGAACTTTTATTTCTGCACAAAAACAACACCAAGGTAGTTCTGCTGAAAACGGCGTCAGTCTGGGGTTAGTTTCATTCAAATCATGCATATTAGGGTCCAAAACAAGAGGAAAAGCGTTAGGAAAAGTAGATACATTGGAGTCGTATCATACTACCCAGTGTCAGCCAAGCACTTGGTTCATACTTTTTAACGTGCTTCAACATTTTCAACCACCACACAATAAATGCGCAGAAGCCTTGGATATAGCACTAAGGGTGGAATAGAATACGATGGTAGATATTAATATGAAGAAGACAAAAAGGAAGAAAGTCTCACATCAACCCGACTAATCAATGGGCTATGGAGATGCCCATCAATTTATATCAATGTGAGGATTAGGCATTACCATGCAACGGATGCACTAAGAGCTATAAGTGTATGAAAGCTCAACATGAAACTAAGTGGGTGTGCATCGGACTTGCTTGCTCGAAGACCTCGTGCATTTGAGGAAGCCCATCATCGGAATATACAAGTCAAGTTCTACAATGAAAAATTTCCACTAGTATATGAAAGTGACAACATAGGAGACTCTCCATGTGAAAAACATGGTGCTACAATGAAGCACAAGTGTGATAAAAGGATAGTAACATTGCCCATTCTCTCTTTTTCTCTCATTTTTTTTTATGTTTTTCATTTTTTTCTTGGGCTCCTTTTGGCCTCACTTTTTTTCTTCTTTTTTTGTTTTTATCCTGAGTATCATCCCAACTTGTGGAGGAATCATAGTCTCCATCATCCTTTCCTCACGGGGACATGCTCTAATAATGAATAATGACGATCATCACACTTCTACTTACTTGCAGCTCAAAAAATTGCAACTCTATACTAGAACAAAGTATGACTCTATATGAATGTGTCCGACAATGTACCAGGATGTGCAATAATCTAGCGTAGCAAAAATATAAAAAAAGACAAGCCATGAAAATATCATACTAGCTATCTTACGATCATCCAAAGCACTATGATAATGAATGATCAAGTCATGTATATGATGATGGAGCATGGCAATATATCTCAGAATGGCTATGGAAATGCCATAATAGGTAGCTATGCTGGCTGTTTTAAGGAAAATATAATGAGGCTTATGTGTGATAGAGCGTATCATATCACGGGGTTTGGATGCACCGGCGAAGTTTGCACCAACTCTCGAGGTGAGAAAGGGCAATGCACGGTACCGAAGAGGCTAGCATATTGCGGAAAGGTGAGAGCGCGTTTAATCCATGAACTCACATTAGTCTTAAAGAACGCACAGACTTATTGTGAAAGTTAATTAGCCCTCGAAGCAAAGTTCTACACATGCCTCTATGGGGGAGGTTGGTAGGAGTTAACCATTACCAGCTCCCGACCTCCACGCTAAGGAAGACAATCAATAATAAATTGTTAGGATCGAGAGTATATCGACCAGAGGGGGGTGAATGGGAGATTCAAACATATCAGCAGAATAGAGTATCGGGAGAAATGCACTGAATCAGTTTTCTTCGTCAGAAGAATATTCATCGAGAAAAGCATTTACAATAGAATGAGCTTGATAGATTATAGGTTTAACTACAACAAGGGTTATGCAGCAACCAACAAGATGTAACAGAATGAGACATAACATAGCTGAATCTGAGAGTAATGCAACTGAATGATTACACAACTAAAATGAAGGTACAGATAGCTGAATCTGAGAGTATAGAGGACACGGTGAGTTTCATTTGAATGGTCATCAGTGATAGGAATAAACACAGATACACATGGTGAGGGCCACAGAACAGGATAAATGATCAGGTAATCTGTCTGCATAGAGCATGAATGACAAACTATTGAATGAATTGCAATAGAGAAGATATAACCAGTGGTGCTTGATGGCGACAAGAGATTTGGTAGACTAGTTCACCCTTCTGCCAAAGGGCTACATCTGGTTGGAGGGGCTGTGATTCAACACGGAAGATAAACTCTCTTACCTCTATTCTCCTTCAACGCATATCTAATGAGACTCAGGTCGATAACACTCGTGGTAGATCCTTCTCGGTGATCTTCAAACCTTCGGTCGACCTTTGCGACCCAAAATCACTCTTGGTTGTTGAAGATCAGGCTCGGTGAAGACAGCAACTCTTCAACACTTGAAGACAAACCTATCCGTCTAGAGAGTGTACAGCTCTAAAGAGTAATAGGTACAAGAACTCTGACTCAGAACTGCTATGATACTAAACCAATGTATAAATTTGGGCTCTTGGTTTTCTCTCGGTGGATCTTAAACTCAAATCACTCATAGAGGGGTTGCTCAAATCAATCTTCTCAGAAATCTCAAGTGGACCAACCAGTGGACAACATTGGAGCGGGGTGGCTATTTATAGCATCATCCTTCCCTAATGGGAAATGACCAAATTCGACATCGGGCTCAGCTAATGGCCGAACGACACGATTCCAACGGTTGGATTTGAGCACAATGGTAACATTTATTACGGAGCAAGTAATGCTAACTCCTCGGTTCGAGGCAAATACCTTGCAACGAAGAAGATGACAGTCTCTTGCTGGCAAGTATTTGCTCGAAGCACAAAGAGATCTCTCTCGCAACCTTCATAGGTTGCATCTAAGCATCATAGCTGATCTAAGCATCTAGAACCTATACCCCTCTTAATAGTACAGTGGTCCTATGACTCGAAAGACTGAAAGAAGAAAAACAAAATGAATTCTACATCTTCACTTTGTCTTCAACTTCAATCACTCCAGTCAATTTCTTCGAAGAAAAACAAAGTTTGCTTAAGAAGTAAACTTTTGAGGGGTAGATTTCTTCACATTAATCTTCTCGACTTTATCACTTCAACAAGTATAGCTCATTCTTCTCTGCAGCGCGGATATGCTTCAGTGAAGTTCTTTGAACTCAGCACCGGAGACAACATTGTCTTTGGTTGTGTATGGACCTTTTTCTCTATGTATGAAGTAGCAAACAAATTAGTCCATACCTGTTTCTGTCAATAATCTCCAAAACATAAGGAAGGCAGATATTGCACCAACAATCTCCCCCTTTTTGGATGATTGTTGGAAAAATAGATCACATCGAATGATAGATAATGAGTGGAATGTATGAAGATAAGATATTCTCCCCCTTAATATATGCTTCGGCTCGGGAAAATATATTTCTCTTCGTATGAGTGTCATTGACATCAAATTTCATACTAGAGTTCTTTCAATGCACTCGATGGTGTCTCGGGCAGTTCCTGTCACAGAAACTTCGGCAAGGGTTAGATGTAAGACACGTTTTTGAGTGATTTGTGACAAGGGCATGTACTGAAGGTTTTCTTAGAGCACAATTTGAATCCTTACGAGACGTAGTTTTCCTGCAAGTCAGTCATTCCATAATATCATAGCAGGATAGACTAGTAATATATTGCTCGGAGCGGATATGCTACGGGGGTGATTTTCCTTCAATAAAGATGAAGGATGTGATATATTTGAGGAAAAACACTTTGTCAGTCAAATAGATAGCCTTTAATGAGGGAGTCGTGCATAGGCTGATTTTATCTTCCTACAAGGATAGATAATGAGATAGCAATCAGGGCTTATCCAACCACAACATGGTATCATCATTTGATGGTTCTCTGTTCTTCTTCGAGGCATAGTTATGTGTCCCTGTAAGATACATAATCGTCTGTTATAGTCATTCATAGCAACAACATATTTAAAGGTACCTGTAGACAAATAAAGCAAAACAAATAGCATTGCAGGCGGGGGGTTATTAACCTTACATGACGATCGATAGTTTTAGCACCAAATGCAGTCCGAGAAGGTTCTTGAAGCAATTTGTTCGAAGAAAAACCAAATGAAATTTAGAAGCAAAACACCCTGCAAACCCCAATAAACTATCACTCGATGTAATTCTCCCGCTTTTTGTCAACATGTGTCAAAAATTAAATAGACGACTGATACGTCTGAAGTATTCATGCCATGTTTACAACAATTTTATAAGGTTTTGGTATGATTTGCATGAAACTAACCTGGGCTAACGTTGTTTTCAGTAGAACTACCGTGGTGTTGTTTTTTTGTGCAGAAATGGAAGTTCTCCAAATGAGCTGAAACTTTTTGACGGTTTTTTTGGAACAAAAGAGACCCCCGAAGCTTCGTGGGAGGGCCAGAATAGCCACGAGGAGGGCACAACCCACCAGGGCGGGCTTGGTGGGCCCATCTTACCATAAAATCAACGCCAAAAAATCCTATAAATAGAGAAACCATCAGGGGTTAACCTAGATCAGAAGTTCCACCGCCGGAAGGCTCTATAGCCACCGAAAACCAATCTAGACCCCATTACGGCACCCTGTCGGAGAGGGGAATCATCTCCGGTGGCCATCTTCATAATCTTGGCTGATGGTTTGTACCAGTAGCTATGTGTTTAATCTCTCTCTCTCTCTCTCTCGTGTTCTTGAGATGTCACGATCTTGATGTATCATGGGCTTTGTTAATATAATCGGATCATATGGAGTTTTCCCCTCTCTATCTTGTTGTGGTGGATTTAGTTTTTCCCTTTGAGATTTCGTTGTTATCGGATTGAATACTTTTATGGATTTGAGAACACTTGATATATGTCTTGCAATTGAATACTCGTGGTGAAAATGGGGTATCGTATTGATTCACTTGATATATGTTTTGGCACTCAACTCACGGATTCTCAAGGTGGCATTGGGGTAATCTATCCATAGGGGTTGATGCACGTTCTTGTCTTTGTTTCTCCGATAGAAATCTTGGGGTACTCTTTGAAGTTCATTGTGTTGGATTGAGTATTATGAATATGAATTTGCTTTGGTGTTATTTTAGTACGAACTCTAGGATAGATCGAATGGAAAGAATAGCTTTGTGTTATTTTAGTACAAACACTTGAATAGATCAAACAGAAAGAATAGCTTTGAGGTGGTTTCGTACCCTATGAACAATTTATTCTTATGTTCTCTGCTAGATAGAAACTTTGGAGTGATTCTTCCTCGCACTTTGAGGCTAGTTATATGATCCAATTATATTAGCATTGTTGAGAGATTGCACTAGCGAAAGTACGGCCCTAGGCCTCACTTTCAAGCATTGCAATACCATTTTTGTGCTCGTTTACTATTTGCTACCTTGCTGTTTTTATTTATTCAGATTATAAAAATATATTTCTACCATCAATATTACACTTTTATTACCATCTCTTCGCCGAACTAGTGCACATATACAATTTGCCATTGTATTGGGTGTGTTGGGGACACAAGAGATTTCTTGTATTTGGTTGCAGGGTTGTTTGAGAGATACCATCTTCATCCTACACCTCCCACGGATTGATAAACCTTAGGTCATCCACTTGAGGGAAAATTGCTACTGTCCTACAAAACTCTGCGCTTGGAGGCCCAACATGAGTCTACAATAATAAAGGTGTGTAGTAGACATCAAAGAGACACAAGGAATTACTCCATTGGAGTTTCTTATGAATCAGAATTGAAACCACTCGATGAATCAGAGGCAGAAGAAATGCGGAATGGTTGAGGTAGAAGCAGGTGTGGCAGCCTTGGCTTTGAAGGGCTTTGAAGGATGGGCATCTGGCTTGTAGATACGAGTGTCGGCAGTGTCTGTGATTTCATCATCATGGTTGACAAACAACATATCCGTTGAAGCAGAATGTTGTGGGAGCACTGGAGTTTGTCTTCGGATTCGCGGTACTACGAGCAAGTCCAGATGGTTATAGTGCTTGCAAGAGAAATGCCTTCTCAACAAGGTCCATGATCTCTTCCTTGCATCCTTCCCATGCAGAAGAATTTGTCGGGTGTGATTATGAAGGAGATTCAGTTTAGCCAGAAATTCCATCTTTTCCTTTCTATCCATTCTGATGTGTCTTTCCAGAGTCTGCAGCTTGCGAATGCAACTCTCATAGAGTGATGCATTTTCCTCATGAGGAACTCCAATCTTGGGTTCTTTAACGCTCGGTACATCCTCTGATGTAGAAGCAGTTGCAGCAGCATCAACATGTTCCTTCCCTTTTTTATATTCTTTCACAATGCGCAGAGTGTCACGGACATGTGCCATGAACACCTTTGATGCATAGGCCCAGAAGAATTTTTCATTTGTGAGCTACTCAATGGCAAACATAATCCAAGGAGCATAGGTCTTCAATGATTGAGGGTTGTCTGCAGCACATGCCAGATTCCAAATAAAGAGGCTAGGAATGTCAAACTTGATTCCCTAAGAAATTGACACCAGGGCATTGCCTTTAATGGAGTTGGGCCTATTTGTTGCCTTGCTACGTTATAGACAAGTTAAACATGGGAGTACAAAACCATCAGGAAGTTGAACAAAATGCTCGGCAAAGAGATAAGCTCTTTCTAATGCTAGCTCGTTATGAGACTCTTTCAGTGACACGAGTTCTTGATTCCTGTTAAGGAGTTCATTTGACAAACTCTCATAGTCTACAACAAGTGAGTCATATCAAATGGTAAGATTATCAATAGTTGATGAAAAAGCATCTTCCTCTTCAATCAACTTCTGATCTTTCTCCATTTCTTTGACCAGTAATCCTTCAGTTTTCCTGAGATTTCTCTCAAACATTTCAAGTTCATCATGTTGGGATTTAGGTATCTTGACTAGCTTGGCATATGATATATATTCTGGAGAATATTCGTTCATGGATATTTGGTGTTCTACGGATATCTGATCCTTAGAAGATTTTTCCATGAGACAGAAGGCGGCTGATTCATCATCACTTGAATCATCGTAGCTTGAAGCATCATCATTAGTATCTGATCTGCTAGTATTCTTCGATGATTCAATGGCAACATAAGCATTGCTGCTCCCATTATTTTTTGTAGAATTCTTCATCATCTAAATCAGTATCGGTGGCTTCTTCTTCAGAGTCCATCGTCAGATCAGCACATGCTCTATTTAGGAGAGACATTCCCTTCATATTAGATTCAATGATAGCGCTAGCTTCTAGGTCAGTGACTGGTCTCGTCGAAAATATGATGGAGATTTAATTTCCTTCAAGACCTTAGTATGATGATCCACTCGAGTAAAACCACTTAAGTGAAGGTATTTCCATCTGCTTCTAGGTTTTCCTTCCCAACCAGGGCAATCAGCAATGACATGGCCGTATAATTTGCACTTGAAGCACTTCATGTCTTTCAGAGGCAATTGTCTTCTCGATGATTCAGGTGCATGAAACTCTTCATCATTGATGAGATAGAGATTGTGTAGTTTTAGATCACTTAGCCTTTGAGTGAGCATTTTAAGTTCCTGATTGATGGTGTGTTGATTTTCGACATCTTCTTCTTCTTCTTCTTGAGAACTGCCATAATATGAGAGAATTTCTCCTTCGTTTTCTGAAGAAGATTGTTTATTAGCATTTTCCAGCTCTATCTTTTCTTCATGAATGGACAACAGTGTCATAACCTCAACATAGTGAAGCTCTTCATAGCCAGTTCTTTGCTTGATTTCATACACAATAGAGTCGAAGGATTCATCAAGTGCACCTAGAAGCTTGTTGACAACATCTCTATGAGTGATATCAGTTACTCCTCACTGATTTAGTCCTTCGAAAATTTTTGTCAACCGATTAGTGAGTTCCATAATACTTTCCTTGCACAGGCTTCTGAATCCAGTGAACATAGCACGAAGCATTTGAATGTGAGGATATAATCGGGCAACAAAATCTATGTGAGCACTATTGAGACCATCCCAAATTTGCTTTGTAGTGTTGAGCCTGTGGAACCGAAAGAAAATGTCTTTTGATAGACTTCCAGAGATGATATCTTTCGCTTGAGCATCCAACTATAGATTTGCCTTACCATCGGAGGTCAAATTGTTTTGTTACCGAATGGTATGGCCATATTCCACAATCTTCCACAGATCATAGTTGACAGCTTGAATTCTGATTCTGATTCATTCCTTCCAGTTTACATAGTCATTTCCACCAAAGATGGGAAACCTTTCAGAGTGCAAGCATCTACTTGCAAGCGACATACTGTAGGATCGAAAGTAGGTCTAGAGGGGGTTAGACTACTTGACCAAATAAAAATCTAACCTTTTCCCAAGTTTAAGAATTGGCAGATTTAATAACTTAGCACAAGTCAAGCAATCAACCTACACATGCAATTCTAAGAGTGTAGCAGCGGAAAGTAAAACATTGCATATGAAGGTAAAGGGAAGGGTTTGGAGAAGGTAAACGCAATGTAGACACGGAGATCTTTGGCGTGGTTCCGATAGGTGGTGCTATCATACGTCCATGTTGATGGAGACTTCAACCCACGAAGGGTAACGGTTGCGCGAGTCCATGGAGGGCTCCACCGACGAAGGGTCCACGAAGAAGCAACCTTGTCTATCCCACCATGGCCATCGCCCACGAAGGACTAGCCTCACTTAGGTAGATCTTCATGAAGTAGGCGATCTCCTTTCCCTTACAAACTTCTTGGTTCACCTCCACAATCTTGTCGAAAGCTCCCAAGCGACTGTCGGTGTCAAAACCGGCGGATCTCGGGTAGGGGGTCCCGAACTGTGCGTATAGGATCGATGGTAACAGGAGACAGGGGACACAATGTTTACCCAGGTTCGGGCCCTCTCTATGGAGGTAATACCCTACGTCCTGCTTGATTGATATTGATGAATATGGGTGTTATAAGAGTTGATCTACCACGAGATCGTAATGGCTAAACCCTAGAAGTCTAGCCTATATGACTATGGTAATGAATGTATCCTTTCCGGACTAACCCCTCCGGTTTATATAGACACCGAGGGGATCTAGGTTTTACATAGAGTCGGGTACATAAGAAGGAATCTTCATAGTCGGTCGCCAAGCTTGCCTTCCACGCCAAGGAGAGTCCAATCCGGACACACGTACAGTCTTCGGCCTTCTTGTCTTCACAGCCCACCAGTTCGGCACATGGATAACAGGCCAAACACCCGAGGACCCCTTAGTCAGGACTCCCTCAGTAGCCCCTGAACCTGGCTTCAATGACGAGGAGTCCGGCGCGCAAATTGTCTTCGGCATTGCAAGGCAGGTTCCCTTCTATCCAAACTTCAAGATAGTCTTCAGATGCGATGATAGTATCCGTTCCTGTCACACACACCATACACAACTGCAGAGAGAATATATTTTTGCACGAGTCTAATCCGCTGACAGTTTTTACAATATGACATCACGTCTGTCCGGTCATAATTTCGAACCATTTTCATGTTTCGACGCCCCACGTCCCGAGACGCGGTTGCCATTGGCACGTCTTGTCAAAGCAGAGATCGTTTCCCCTTAACGCGGGATTCTCATCAATGCGGGCATGGGTAACCCAACCATGTCGTTTATACAGCCCTTGGGAATAGGCGAATCTTAAGGCGAGTGAGGAGGTGTTTAATATTCGTTGCCTTTATAAGGGGATAAGGGTTCCCTCTTCCTCTCTCAGGCCCTCTCTCTGTCTCCGCCTTTCTAATCTCGAGCTCCAGCGCCCAAGTTCTCGTCTCCTTTCCACTCAAACAACCATGTCCAGATCCGGAGGTTAGGGCAAGTGGATGGTCTCCTCCCTCAAGGAGGAGAACATTACGGAGCTTCGGTCGGCCGGATACTGGGCGAAGGAGATCATCCACCGCCTGCCGACCGAGGGACTAGTCGTCCCCACGCCGAAGCCCTCTGAGAGGGTAGTGTTCCTCCCCCATTTCTTCTGCGGGCTAGGGTTTCCACTCCACCCTTTCGTCTGCGGGCTGATGTATTATTACGGGATAGAATTTCATGACCTGTCCCCAAATTCCTTCCTCAACATCTCGGCGTTTATCGTCGTGTGTGAGGCTTTCCTCCATATCCAACCCCACTTCGGGTTGTGGCTCAAAGTCTTCAACGTGAAGCCGAAGGTGGTGGACGGCCAGCATGCAGAGTGCGGAGGAGCCATGGTGAGCAAGCTGTCCAACGTCTCCTGGCCCAAAGGTACCTTCATGGACACGGTAAAGGAGTGGCAGAAGCAGTGGTTCTACATCACAGAACCTCGCGGCACTACCTGGGCCGCAGCTGCCAAATTCCGCTCCGGCGCTCCCATGCGACTCACCTCCTGGGTCGAGAAGAGTCCGTAATAGGGTTCTCCTGATGAGGTGATAGCGCTACAGACGTGCGTTCAAAGCATGGTGACCAAGAAATTCAGGCTTGTTGATGTGTTCCAGGTGATGCTAGTTCACCGGATCCTTCCGTGCCAGCGCTGAAGCTGCCCTCTATGGGAGTTCAACCCGAAGATGTATCAGACCCTGGTGAGGCTCTTCGAGACTACTCACGAAGGTGCATGGAAGTTGCTCTTTAAGGGCAACGAGAAACCACCGGCCACGGATTCAGACCGTGGTCACGGCTGTAAACACCTCGCCAGCGAGGTATGTATTTTTTGATGCATGCTGCACTTGTTTGTTTCGAGGGTGATGCCTGAGCTTTTATTGTTGCTTTTTTAGGACTGGATGGAGAGGGCGAAGCGGATCCAGTGTCCGGCTCCGCTGCCTGAAGAACCAGTCATCCCGCGTCTAGCCAAGATGCTGGTGCCGGCGCCTTATAAGGCGCTGGAGAAGAACGCCAAGAAGAAGGCCAAAGGGGGCAAGAGTGGCCCCCGTCATAAGGGCACTTCGGACGTGACGTCCGAAGACGACAAAGTTCATTCCTCTATCCCTAAGGACAATGGCGAGGAAGAGGAGGAGGAGGAGGAGGATAGGAAGAAGAAGAGGGCGACTTCGACGCATCCGGAGGCGGAAATGCCCAAGAAGGGGAAGAGCGTCCCTGCGGTCAACATCGCGTAGGATGCTGATAGCAGTCCGGAAAGACGCCCTCAGACCAAGCCCCTGGCTCGATCATGGCTCGATCATGCACGTGTCCAGCCCTTTCTCTTCGGTATCTTGACATAGTTAATTGTACTATTGCAGTCCGGCCCACGACCTTATCCAGCGATCCTCATCTGTAGGCTCGCTGGCTCCGTCGAAGATGGCGAGCATGTCGCCACCACCTGCTTATTCCCTCGGGGCCAAGCACGACACCGAAGTGTTATCCCGAAGGACCGCTCCAAACTAGTGAGGAGCCCAGGATGCTGTCCAGGTGGCGCCAAAGGCGAGATCTCCACTACCGGACACATGGGGGAGCCGATCCCCATGGAGACTAGCGAAGAGGGCCATATCCAGTTCGGCCCTCTGCCGAATACAATTCCGGAGACCCATATGGCTCCGGAGTCGGGCGAGCAGCCCCCTCTGAAGCAGGGGGTGCGCCACTTCCACCGGTGGCCCCTATCCATCCAGGGGCACCGGATAACCTGATGGAGGCGCTTCGAGGCACCTCCGTCATGGACGAGCACCGTGTCCTTATGGGTGCGGTGATTGAGAAGATTCAGTCCGCCAAGAGTGGACTGAATGAAGCCTGTAGTAGCCTGTTGAAAGGTTTTGAGGTAAGAAAGAGAAGAACCCCGTGTAGCCAGTAGCCCCTGAGACATTGTCCGTTGTTCGACAAAAAGAACCGGACAGAGGATCAATCTTTTGTTATATGAGACTAACGTAATATGGATGCATAAGCAGGTGTCGCTGTTGGCCACAACCTTGCATGCTGCCCAAGTCTCTGAGCTGAGGCAGAGGCTGGAGCGGACCAAGAACGAGCTCGGCGAGGTTACGGTTCGGCTCCAGGAGAAGCAAGGTGAGTGATGACTTGCTATGTGCTCGGAAGGAGTAGGAATTGTATATTGACTACGGTGTCGTAATATGTGCAGGAGCTGCGACTGAGGTCGAGGCCCTGAAGAAAGCCCTGGGCGAGGCCGAGGAGAAGGCTGTCCAGCAGCAAGCCGCCCGTAAGAAGTTCAAGGCCCGGGTCAAAGAAGTCCAGCAGGAGCTCTAGGATGTGGTCAAGAAATGCGAAGCCTTGGAGCATGATGCATCGGTTCGGGGGGCCGAACTCACCAAGGCTCGTCAGAGCGCGGAGATCGCACGGAATGAGGCCCAGGCCGCCCTCCGGGAGATCCAGGAGGCCAAGAAGATCACGGCGGGTAAGGCATTTAAGATGCAAAGCAAGTGTACGGAGAAGCAGTACCTTTTACTAACCCGGGTTCGGAGTTCCCCGGGGGCTTTTGCGGATTTACCACGCAGTGTATCAGACGCCACGGAGTTCTATCGAGCCGAAGGAGGGGATTCTACGGAGAAGCTATTGTGGTCACAATATGCGGCGTCAGAGCATCTCGTGTCCTTTACCGATCAGCTGAAACAGCTGGTGGAGCTGCATAGGGTGGCCGAACTAGCCATTAAGGATTTGATAATCCGGTTGTGGCCAGCCAAGCTATGCCAAGCAGCTACTTCGGACTCGTGAGGCGGATGGTGAACGCCTGTCCTCAACTGGACGTCTTCAAGCACTCGGCCTGCATTGAAGGTGCGCGCATGGCCTTCGCCTGTTGCAAGATGTGGTGGGCGAAGATGGACGCCGTCGAGGTGACCAGAGGGCCACCGGAGGGCAAGGAGCACCGCATACCCAAACGGTATTTTGCGGATGTCCTGGAGGGCTCTCGCCTTTCGGCAGCACAATGTTTGCAGGACATTGTATTTGAATAAATGTATTCATGTTGCCTTTGCCTTGTATTATGAGAACAAAGCCTGTTTTGTAATGTAATTTTGTTATGCTTTGAATTGTTTCCTCCTGTGCGGCCGTGTTATATGTAATCTGAGGGTTGGCCAGTCGTCGGCTTCTGCCCTCATGTAGGTAGTACAGAGGTGTTTGGGATGGAATCTAAACAATCTTGATCCAATTATATGGTCCTTGAAGGAGTTGTTTAGCGCAACGAACAAGGCAATTAGACTATACGGCTTAAACGCCCTCACATAGCCATAGGAGTTTTATAATAAAGCATGAGCGTAGCCCCTGGTTCAAGCCAAGGTGCTGTGAGCATGTGATCGGGAAGTGCCGATTTTTCGCGTAATGCGGAAAAAATCTCCAACGATTTGTAACCCTCGAATAGCTGACCGGCTCTCGCCGTATCATGACAGTCAGGTTTCGGCTTTCTCTACTAAGGTGCTCATCTGGTCAAGGCCAGGGCACAATCGCAGTAGTTCTCCCTTTACTACCCTAGCCGATTTAGCGGAACATAGGGTAGCAAGCACAGGAGCCGGGCAACCCAACTATTGACCAAAGACATGATTCGGAGCCAATGCATATAATGCTAAATTCGGGGTGCCGAACTTATCTTTAAGGATTGTTTGGACTTTGTTGCCGTATCGTGGGGCGATGGGGAGCCCCTAGCAAATATGAAACGTACCAGAGTGTATGGTTGCTAGGAAATAAGTAATTTAAAGGAAAACAGAGGGAGAACAGAGATAGGATCTAGGGCCCTTGGGTCATGAACTGTTTCCATTATAGTTGGGTTAATGCGTCCAAGCTCATTAGTATGAAATAATGCAATAAGCAACAGGCTGTTTGACATGCCGGGACAAAAGGCGAGCTGTGGGTGGGTCCTAAAAACGGATAGAGTAATCGTTTAGTTAGCCTCTAGGGCTTCCCATGTACGCCTGTGCTCCGTGTCAATCTGGTGTGTTTATCCTTTGACAGGGCCATTAATCAGGCCGTCGAAGGAGGCCCACATAAGAGAAACTTGAAAGAAAAAGAAAAGGAGATAGTAAAGTTATATGTGTGTCTAGGATCGGTCTAGCCGAACTGTAGATCCCGGGCTGGCTTGTGCCTCCGTCGATGTCCATGGAATTTTGAGTGTGTAATTATGTACGCATGGTATGAATGCCACTACTTCATCGGGACTGGGACGGAGGCCGAATTTCTAGTCGAGCTCTTTACAAGCCGCGCTATCCTGCTGCAGTGTAGTCTAGAACCTCTTAATGATGTCCAGGGGCTCGGCAGCCATACTCTGGTGCTGCTTGAGAAGGCCGCTTTGTACCTCTGCTGCTAGGGTGGCGGTGTGCTCCTCTGTTTGGAGGGAGCATTCAGTATTGCCATTGACTATTATGATGCCATGTGGACCGGGCATCTTGAGCTTGAGATAAGCATAGTGTGGCACTGCGTTGAACCTAGCGAACGTGGTTCGTCCGAGCAGTGCGTGGTAGCCGCAACGGAAGGGGACGATATCGAAGATTATCTCTTTGCTTCAGAAGTTGTCCGGAGAACCGAAGACCACCTCCAGCGTGATTGAGCCCGTATAGCGGGCCTCTATGCCTGGTATGACTCCTTTAAAGGTAGTCTTTGTTGGTTTGATTCGTGAGGGATTAATACCCATCTTCCACACTGTATCCTGATAGAGCGGGTTGAGGCTGCTACCACCGTCCATTAGGACTCGTGTTAGGTGAAATCCGTCGATGATTGGGTCGAGGACCAGTGCGGCTGAACCGCCATGCCGGATACTAGTGGGTTGATCTCGACGATTGAAGGTGGACGGGAATGACGACCACGAATTGAATTTTGGGGTGACTAGCTCTACCGCGTAGACGTCCCTGAGTGCTCGCTTACGCTCACTTTTGGGGATGTGTGTAGCGTATATCATGTTCACCGTTGTGACTTGAGGGGGCAATTTCTTCTGCCCCCCGGTGTTCGGCTACTAGGGCTCTTCATCCTCGTCCTCACTTTGTGATCCCTTTTCCTTGTTTTTGGCATTTAACTTGCCAGCCTGTTTGAAAACCCATCAGTCTCTGTTGGTGTGATTGGCTTGTTTATCTAGGGTACCATGTATCTCGCACGAACGATCGAGTATGTGATCCAGGATGGATGGTCCCTCACTGTTCCTTTTGTAGGGCTTCTTTCACTGGCCGGACTTGGAGACACTGAATCCGGCGTTAATGGTGGTGTCATCGATGTTGTCACCATTGCTTCAGCATTTGTGTCTATTGCGCCGGAGCTTGCTAGTGTTGTTCTTGGCCTCGAAGGGGCCCGTGTCGCTAGCTGTGTTTTTGCTACGAGCAAGCTAGCTGTCCTCACCCGTGCAAAAGCGGTTCATGAGTGCCGTAAGGGCTGCCATGGACTTCAGCTTTTCTTGGCCAAGGTGGCGTGCTAGCCATTCGTCACGGATGCTGTGTTTGAAGGCCGCTAGGGCTTCGGCATCCGGATAGTCAACGATCTGGTTCTTTTTGGTTAGGAACCTAGTCCAGAATTTTCTGGCTGATTCTCCAGGTTGTTGAACTATGTGGCTTAAGTCATCGGCATCGGGTGGCCGGACATATGTACCTTGGAAGTTGTCAAGGAAGGCTTCTTCCAAGTCCTCCCAGCTGCCGATGGAATTTTCGGGCAGGCTATTTAGCCAGTGTCGAGCTGGCCCTTCGAGCTTTTGTGGGAGGTATTTGATGGCGTAGAGGTCATCTCCATGGGCCATGTGGATGTGGAGAATAAAGTCCTCAATCCATACTGCGGGGTCGGTTGTTCTGTCGTATGATTCAATATTGACGGGCTTGAACCCCTCGGGTAATTCGTGATCCAGCACCTCATCTGTGAAACAGAGAGGGTGTGCGGCGCCTCTATATCGGGCCGTGTCACGGTGCACCTCCGATGAAGTCCGTCTGCGGTTATCGGCCCGGGTGTGACTAGGTTTGTC
The DNA here is from genome assembly GCF_002162155.2 of Triticum dicoccoides. NCBI lineage: Eukaryota > Viridiplantae > Streptophyta > Magnoliopsida > Poales > Poaceae > Triticum > Triticum dicoccoides. The sequence continues at coordinate 305,681,008 of NC_041384.1, forward strand.
ACGTCTGAATAGGTAGCCATCATCCCGAGTCGGGAAGCGTCCTCGCCATCCGTAGATTGATCTGGTGTGTCCTGCTCTACTGTCCAGCTTCTGCCGAAGGTCGTATGTATGGTCCCGAGCTGTTCTGTCCCTGATTTTGCGAGGCAGTGTGGCAGGCTGTTGTTCGGCCTGAGTTGCCATTTTATCCCGACCCCGGGGTGGTCGGTCCGCCGCACTATCCCGACCATGTGGTGGTCGGTCCGCATTGCATGAGGGAGGTATGGGATCTGGTTCCTCCTCATCGAACTGAGGTAGCAGTTTGCACTTTGGGTAACTCTTGACTGTGCGCTCGAGGTCGTATTCTTTAGCTACCAGGACATCAGTCCACCTGTCAATGAGCAGGTCTTGATCAGCCTGGAGCTGTTGCTGTTGCTTCTTCTGGCTTCTGGCAGTAGCTATTAACTGGTTCTTGAAGTGTTCCTGCTCTAGGGGTGCCTCAGGCACGATGAAATCCTTGCTGCTGAGGCTCTCCTCATCTTCGGAGACTAGACGATAACTATCATCATCCGGGTCATTGGGCATGGCCTATTTATTAGGCTCATCTTGCCCGTTGTGTTGTTCCTCCTGTTCGGATGCAGCTCCAACAGGGTCTTCATTGTTTTCGGCGTCACCCGAAGTACTATTTTCTCCAGTGCCAGTGTTGCCGTCATTTGAGCGACGAGGCTTAGAGCGGTGTTTAGGGCGCCAGCACTTGGACTGTGTCTCAGAAAGCCTCTAGTTCGAACCGAATATAGTCCAGCAGTGAGTCCTTCTCCAAGGACAAGTTCTTTAAAGAGTTTAGCACATCACCCAAAGGTGAGTGCTGGAAGATGTCTGCGGCGCTAAATTCGGAAATCGATAACCGATCCAGCTCGGTGTCCGCAGGCGTATACGGTCCGGGACTTATAGCCGGAGATGAGTCCGAAATTCCATTGACGCAAAGATTGCAGGGTGCCGAGTCCGTGTACAGCTCCAACGCCGCGGACTCGGTGGCCTCGGATGGCATGATCTGCTCCGGTTCTAAGGACGTTGCAGCAACAAGGGCCATCTCCTAGGTCTGATCCGATGACATATTTAAGGTATGTTCATCGGGGTGAGGGGGAGCGATCGCTGCGGTCTCAAATCCATTGAAGATCAAGTCTCCACGGATATTCGCGACGTAGTTCAAGCTTCCAAATCTGACATGGTGGCCAGGGGCCTAGCTACCGATCTGCTCCAGATGGCCAAACGAGTTAGCCCACAGTACGAAGCCGCCGAACACGAAAATCTGTCCGGGGAGGAAGGTTTCTCCTTGGACAGCGTCACTATAGACGATTGAAGGGGCCATCGAACCCTTTGTTGACGTCATAGTGGAACTCTCAATGAAAGCACCAATGTCGGTGTCAAAACCGGCGGATCTCGGGTAGGGGGTCCCGAACTGTGCATATAGGATTGATGGTAACAGGAGACAGGGGACACAATATTTACCCAGGTTCGGGCCCTCTCTATGGAGGTAATACCCTATGTCCTGCTTGATTGATATTGATGAATATGGGTGTTACAATAGTTGATCTACCACGAGATTGTAATGGCTAAACCCTAGATGTCTAGCCTATATGACTACGGTAATGAATGTATCCTTTCCAGACTAACCCCTCTGGTTTATATAGACAACGAGGGGATCTAGGGTTTACATAGAGTCGGTTACATAAGAAGGAATCTTCATAGTCGGTCGCCAAGCTTACCTTCCATGCCAAGGAGAGTCCAATCCGGACACATGTACAGTCTTCGGCCTTCATGTCTTCACATCCCACCAGTCCGGCCCATGGATAACAGGCCGGACGCCCGAGGACCCCTTAGTCTAGGACTCCCTCAGCGAAACCTAACCAATCTAGGAGAAACCACTCTCCAAAAGGTAATAAATGGTGTGTTGATGATGAACTCCTTGGTCTTGTGCTTCAAATGATAGTCTCCCCAACACTCAACTCTCTCTCACAGATTTGGCTATGGTGGGAAGATGATTTGTGTGGAAAGGAATTTGTGGAAGGCTAGAGATCAAGATTCTTGTGGTAGGATTGGAATGTCTTGGTCTCTCAACATAAGAGTAGGTGGCTCTGTCTCAGAAAATGAGTAGTGGAAGTGTAGACACGTTCTAATGGCTCTCTCTAAAATGGAGAAGGGGGTGGAGGGCTATATATAGCCTCCACACAAAATCCAACCGTTACACACATTTGACCCAACTCGGTCAGACCGAATAGAAGAACTCGGTGAGACCGATTTTGTTCAAAATGTCAACATTAGGAATCTCGGTGGGACTGACTAGAGCAACTCGGTGGGACTGATGTGCTAGGGCTAGGGAAAAACCTCATCTCGATGAGACTGATTGCTTGAACTCGGTGAGACCAATTTCAGCAAAGAGCAAACAAAGAGTTGGTCAAGCAAACTCAGTGGGACCGATTGCACATTATGGTGAGACCGAAATAATTACAATAGGCAACAGATAGTTTGCAGGGCCAACTCAGTGAGACTGAGATCCGTATAAGTTTGACCGAATTGTCTAGGGTTTCTGGCAGTGGCTAGGTCAAATGAACTTGGTGGCGCTGGATGGATCATTTTGGTGGGGCCGAGTTTGACTTTGAGTTTTGGACATATGTGGAAATGAGAAAGTGGCTAAGGGTTTTGGAGCAATATCACTAAGCACTTTGAGCAAGTAGACCATTAAGCAACACCTCATCCCCTTTTAATAGTATTGGCTTTTCTATGGACTCAATGTGATCTTGGATCACTAAAATAGAAATGAAGAGTCTTGAGCGTTTGCCAATCTTTGTCCTTAGCATTTTGAGGGGTCCACATCTCTCATCCATGCCATGCCAATCATTGAACTTTTTGAAATATTTAACTTGAATGGATATTAGTTCAATGAGCTATATGTTGTTATGAATTACCAAAACCACCCGCAGATTAGTTGCACTTTCAATCCCCCCCTTTTGGTAATTGATGACAACATATAGATCAAAGCTTCGACACATGATAATATGAATGAAATACATCGTCTCTTTGAGAAGTATGTGATAAGCAAGAGCTCCCCTAAATTTGTGCATTATTTAAAATTTGCTTTTGAATGCAAATGCACAATTGTTTAGGATCACGGGTCACTCTTCCATGTCACATACATCTTGGTGGAGTGCTCAAAATGATAAGATTTAAATAACATGCACTCATCACCAAGGGTAAACATGATTGATCATACATAAATATGATAGATATCATCATGCAAGAACACATTAAGGCATAGTACGATCAAATACATGATCACAAGAGTATCTCACGAGCATAACACAAATTGTAGCATAGGAATTAATTAACCAAATGATCAAAGTAGCAAGAGTAGCAAATAAAACCAACAAAATATGAGACACACACTCTCTCTCGAAGCCTAATGATCTATACACTCCCCCCTTGGCAACAAGTTACCAAAGAGTTTGAAAACGCATAGTGCTATACGACACTCTAGGCACAATCTCTAGGAGCTCCTGAAGGGGTCTTCTGGCTAGTTGCCCTGGTCTGCATAGATGGCGTCGGGAGGACGACATCTGCAAATGCTTCGGAATATGTCTATGGAGCCGGAGGGGTTGACACTGGAGGTGCAACCGTGTCAGTTGCTGCAGGTGCTGAAGTAGTAGTCCTGGAGTCTTCTGACAACTGACACCGCTGACAACCTTTATGCCCTTGGAACTCTCTAGAAAGTATTAGTGGTTGGTCTATCCTCCCTGTCCTTAGCTTCTTCTTGGAGCTTCTCCACTGTGGTCTGTATCTCAGTCACCTTCACATCTAGGTCATGAAATTTTGTCTCTATGATCCTCTCAATACTTTCTTGATTTTGAGTCAGGGTGGCCAAGCCCTTTTCAATTCCGATTTTAGCTTCAACCAGATAACTGAGTTGATCTTTCTTGGTCTTGAGCATCACTTTAGAAGCATGTGGTGCACTTGCTGCTTTTGTAGCCTTTTCTTTCTCTCTCTTCTCTTGGGCTTTTGCACAAGTAGGATGGGATGCATCCATGACAACCTCATTGTCCTCAAAATCTGGCTTCAGGGGAAGATGCTCTTTATCAAGAAGATATCTCCTGGTTCCCATCTTGGAATTGATCAACATTTGAATGTGAGGGGCATATCCACAAGATCTGTTTTGATCAGCAACTGTTCTCTTCACAACCTCAACAATCAAGCTCATCACCTTGAACTTCTAAGGTACATCAAACATGTGAAGCAAATTGATTAAGTGACCACGGATCATTCTATAATCTCCTGACTTGGGCAAAACAGTGTGCCTCAAGATAGTGTTCATAGTGGTCAATCCAGACATTAGATAGTATATGGGTCCAAGCTTGTGAGTCTCCAAGGCATCATCAGGAATAGTATTGTACATTTTGGCCATGGAGTTATGATCCTTCCTAGGATTGGCATATGCATCAGTGGCATCCTCCTCTTCCATTGGGGCATGGATCAACTTGGCCCATTCTGAGATTGTTGATCGATAGTTTGTTCCTTCAGTCATCTTGACAATCCTTCCATCAGGGTAGAAGTGAGCAGTGGAATAGAATTGCATGATCATCACATCGTTCCACTTAGTCAACTTATGACCAGCAAACTTGTCAACTTCATTCGTTATGAAGCTCTCATGCACACCTGGGAACTAGTCCTCATTCTCATCAATGAATTTCTAGGTAACCCATTTCATGTCATAGACAATGGGTGTCGGCGTCCTGGGAACAGGGGTCCCCAGACTTGCCTACCTATGGCCCACGGCGTGGCTCCACCAGCGGCCCTGTACGGCCCATCTTCATCAGCGAACACTCAAGACCCTCGCGAGGGGCCAAGCCTCGCGAGGCGGATGACGCAAGACCTCCTCGGGGGCGGCCTCACCAGGCTGGCTCACGAGGGGCGGAGAGATCAAGGTGAGGGGCACCTCGGGAGGTCCCTGTGATGCAAGCCATGACGACCAAGGCTAGACGGGCGCCAGGCGGGCGCCAGCACACATAGTGTACTCGTTTCCTCTGTGGTGCTAAAGAGGCAAGCGCAGGCGAGGAGTCCCGAGGCATCAGGCAAAGGTTTCCGTATTAGTGCACCAAGACCAAGACCAGCAGGATGGCAGGATGGAGGTCACCGTGGAGCCCAGGACGGTGTCACCACCAGAACCTTTGGCATGCGAAGACCACATTTTGTTAGGATAACTTGTACTAGTTGTCTCCCTTCAAATTTGGCTGTTGTTGGATCCCTTCCCTCCTACATTTGGGAACAGGACCAGGGCCTCTATAAATAGCACTAGCCACCACCGTAGTCAAGGATCAGCTCATCTTGGATTAGATCCACTCCACCAAGGCCATCTCACCAGCTCATCGAGCTCAAGGACACCTCTCCTCAGGAGGCTGTTCTTCCCTTGTACTTGTTCATCCTCAGTCCAAGAGGCAATCCACCACACCACACTGGAGTAGGGTATTAGACCACATCGGTCTCCCGAACTAGTATAAACCTTATGTCCTTTGCTCTACGAGTTCGATGTGCTAAGCTTTGAGATTGCGATGAGAGCATGAGCTAGGGGGGAGAGATCTTCATGCGCACCCCATAGTTCGAACCTCAAGGGTTTTGCTGGAACCCGAAATCTGACATTTGGCGCACCAGGTAGGGCTGCACTGAAGCTTTCCTTTCGTCGATCCACGCTCCGCCACCTCCGCGCCTTGTCCCCATGGCCGATGTTGCTTCCCCGGTTGGGATGACGGACGGCCACGACAGCGCCAGGAGGCTCAGGGACTTTGCTCCCGCCATGCGACAGGTACAATGCCCGCCCAAGTTCAAACCGGAGATGCCGCCGCGCTATGACGGCGCAGCGGACCCGTCGGCCTTCCTACTGGCATATGAAGAGGTTGTCCTGAAGGCTGGAGGCGACGACAAGGTCATGGCTAACTGGCTTCCCATGGCCCTCGCTGGTGTGCCACATGCCTAGTTGCTCGCTCTCCCAAGATCCTTAGTGGCATCATGGGAGGAGCTGCGCGGCCTCTTCATCGCGTGCTTCGCGGCACCGGCGCCCCTCGCCGTCGCGGCCCTCCTCGGCGGCTCGAAAGCACCACCCTCAGACCGTCACACCAAGCCATTCTTTCGCCAGATTGGCACCGCCTCCTTGCGGCAAGGAGCTCCCCCGGGTTGGGCGACGCCCAAGGCCGACCTCACCTTCGACCCGGGGGATCACCCTGTCACCACCGTCGGCTCGGGGATGCTCCCAATGCTTTGTACGCCCACTGTCGGTGTCAAAACCGGCAGATCTCGGGTAGGGGATCCCGAACTGTGCGTCTAAGGCGGATGGTAACAGGAAGCAGGGGACACGATGTTTTACCTAGGTTCAAGCCCTCTTGATAGAGGTAAAACCCTATGTCCTGCTTGATTGTTCTTGATGATATGAGTATTACAAGAGTAGATCTACCACGAGATCAGAGAGGCTAAACCCTAGAAGCTAGCCTATGGTATGATTGTATGTTTTCCTACGGACTAAAACCCTCTGGTTTATATAGACACCAGAGGAGGCTAGGGTTACACAAGGTCGGTTACAAAGGAGGAGATACCCATATCCGTATTGCCTAGCTTGCCTTCCACACCAAGTAGAGTCCCATCCGGACACGGGACGAAGTCTTCAATCTTGTATCTTCATAGTCCAACAGTCCGGCCAAAGGATATAGTCCGGCTATCCGGAGACCCCCTAATCCAAGACTCCCTCAGTAGCCCCTGAACCAGGCTTCAATGACAATGAGTCCGGCGTGCAGTGTTGTCTTCTGCATTGCAAGGCGGGTTCCTCCTCCGAATACACCACGGAAGAGTTTGAATACAAGGATAGTGTCCGACCCTGCAAAATAAGTTCCACATACCACCACAGAGAGAATGATATTTCCACAAATCTAATCTACTGACGCGTTTTGGCAGCATGACATCATGCCACGGCCCGGTAATCATTGGAACCGTTTTTATTTAACCAGTCCCGCACATAACGCGAGGCGGTTTCTTGACACGTCTTGTCAAAGAAGAGATCATGTTCCCCTTATCACGGGATTCTCATCAATACGAACGTGGGTAACCCAACCGTGTCTGTTGGTATGATTCCTAGATCTTAGGTAAGTCTCGAACAGCCACGAGGAGGATGGCTGATATTCATCCCCTTTATAAAGGGACAAGGCCTTTTCTTTTTCCCTCTTGTGCTCAATCGAATCCTTCCCCCGCCTCGAGTTCTAACACCCAAAGCTCAGGTCAGGTGCCTGTGACCTTCAATCATGTCTGAACCCAGCCTTCAAGGCCGGCGGGTGCCTTCCTCCTTCACAGAGGAGGACATCAAGAAGTTGAGGGAGGCCAGATATCTGACCGCCAAAAGGCTGCCCGCCCGAGGGCAGGCCGTCCCTACTCCCGAACCCAACAAGAGCATTGTGTTCATCTCCCACTTCCTTCGAGGACTAGGCCTCGCTCTGGATCCCTTTGTTAGGGGTCTTATGTTCTATTACGGGCTGGATTTTCATGATCTGGCCCCAGATTCCCTTCTTCACATCTCGTCATTAATTGTCATGTGTGAGGCCTTCCTCCGCATTACCCCTCACATCGGCCTGTGGCTCAAGACCTTCGATGTGAAGCCAAAGATGATCGGGGGGGAGTACGCAGCGTGCGGAGGTGTTCTAATAAGCAAAATTGCTGACGCTCCATGGCCAAAGGTTTCCTTTCCAGAGGTATCCGGATTGTGGCAACGGGAGTGGTTTTACGTCACAGCTCCCCGAAGTGCCAAATGGGTAGCTGCCCCCACCTTTCACTCGGGCCCCCCACCACAACTGATGTCATGGATCAGCAGGGGGTTGAGTTGGCGTCCAGCCAAGGACGTGCCAATACTGCAGAGCCGTATCCGAGATCTCTTCGAGGGAGATTTCAGTTTGGTTATGGTAATGCAAGTTATGCTGGTTCGTGAAGTCCAGCCTTGCAAACGCCGGCCCCTCCGCATGTGGGAATTCAACCCGGAAGGACCGCGCACTATTCAGCATTTCCTCGGCATGACGCATGAGGAGATGTACAAATCGTTCTTCGGACCCCAAATAGAGTGGACACCACCGAGGACATGGGCCTGAGCTGCAACCGCCCCGCTGCCCAAGTAAGTAATCGCCTGGCCGAACACACTATCCTTTTCTTTATCATGACATCGTTCTGACGAATCGCTCTTTGACCAGGACTGGATAGCAAAGGCGAAGATGATCCGGTGTTCGGCCCCCTTCCTGAAGGCTTGGACAATCCGGTGCTGGAAAAGATGCTCGAGCCAGCACCTCGCCTAGTGCCCCCAAAGGAAGATGAAGGGGGGAATAAAGAGGGAGAAAGTGGGCCTCCATCGCTACCTATTCCAATCGAAGGAATGAGCGCCTCCGCAAGGGAGGATAACCAAGGGGAAGAATGTGACATTCTCCCTTCCTGGGGAAGGAAGAGGACTACCTCTGAAGATCCGGAAACTAAGGTTTCCAAACGGGAGAAGAAATCTCCGCCTGAGGGTCCTGCCTCAGAGGGTATTCTTGCTGCACAATGTCCGCGCAGGGATCAGCCGTCTACCGAGCTGTAAGTAGTCAAAAAGTACTTAATAGTGAAGATATCCTATCTTACTTCCGAAGACAATGATCGATGCTTATAAATTGTAGTTTGGATCGTAGCCCTTCTCAACAGAGTTCATCTTCGGGGGATCTTCTTCCGGAGATGATGGAGAGCGAAACACCTCCCCCGGACTCCCCAACTCAAGAAGCGGCCGACCTTGAAGTGTCATCACGAAGGGTATCTCCGGATCCACTATTGCCGGAAGATAACCCTTTGGCTACCCGGCGTCCCCAGTATCCGGCTCCCGAGGAGAGCAACAGCAAAGGTCCGTACAGTGTGCGGTCGGACATGCTGAAGGATCTTCTGGGGCAAGCTGTCGTCTTGAAAAAACATCGTACGCTAATGGGTACGGTAATTGAAAGGATTTCATCCACCGAAAGCGGTTTGCATGAAGCTTTTATGAGTCTACTGAAAGGCTTCGAGGTATGTGAAATAATGTATGCCTTTAATGGTGCTGCATACGTTAGGTATGCCCATGCAGATAGTAGCCCCTGAGACTCTGGTTGTCGTCGAGAACGACGGCAAACAGAGGATTATAGTCCCATGTAATAACCAGACTGCCTTTATGTGCAGGTGGTTGAAGCTCCGATGGCTAGCCGGACTGATGGGTTTGCCGAACTAAAGCGGCAGCTGAATGCGGCAGATGCCGACATCATGCTTGTCAACAAGCGGCTTGACGAGGCGCAGGGTGAGTGATTTTTCTGGTGATCGTCACATAGTAAGAGCAGCATGATGCCAGCATCTTTAATATGTTGTGACTGCAGATGGAGCTGCCATCGTGGAGACCCTTCGGGTAGAGCTTGCCCGAGCCAAGGAGCAAGCGAGGAGTAGCAATGCGGCCGCTTTAAAGGCGGTCGAAGAGTTAAGGGCCGAACAAGCCGCGCATTGCGAGAGCAAGGAGAAAATAGCCAAGATGGCTATAGAATTAAAATATGCTGCTGACCGTTACCGGCTTCAAGAAGAAGACCGGGCGTGTCAGGACCCCGACTCGATGTCACATCGATCTAGCCGGTAACTCCTCATATCACTTTGCGGCCTCACGCACGGTATCCCCACGGGTGTCGCCTTACCTTTGCCCGGGACCGTTTGCGCCTTTTGGCTCACGTATATGATAGTGTCGCTAGCATCCATATGATAAAGAGCCCGGGCTGACATGACTAGTCGTAAACCCAAAGTGGCACAGACTTACAGGGACAGGCATCCATGACCCAGCTTCGAACGTGTCGGTCATCAGCAAGTGGGTCCGGGCTGTAGCACTGGGCTAGCAGGACTCCGGTAAACTGGGCTGTAGCGGGCTAACAGGACTCCGGTACTCAAAGCGTGACATTTCCCCGAAGGGACAGACACAGGAACGAAGAAGGACACATGCCGGCCAGCCTAAGTGTTCCAGAGCAGTAGCAAGCTACCATGGCTCAGCGGTAACACTAGGAGACATTTCCCGGTAAGAGAGGCTACTAAAGATAAACAACTAGATAGTCAGATCCCACACATACCAAGCATTTCAATCATACACACAATATGCTCGATATGTGCAAATACAACGAAGCATCACAACATGACTCTACGACACAAGTACTTTATTTAAGGCTCAGGGAGCCATACATAACATACACGAAGGTACGGGTCTCACGACCCAACATACAAGTCATACAATCATACAAACCAGCAGCGGAAGTAACTTGTCTGAGTACAGACAACTAGTAAAATAAAGGAGGCTTGGGAAGCCTAGCTATACTACAGGGTCCTTCACAAGCTCAGGGTCACCACCTGGGTCTTTAGCCTACTCGTTGATGTCAACGTCTACATAGAACCCATCAGAAGGGGTTGCAGCGTCTTCTGTAAAAATGTAGATTATAGCAACATGAGTACAAAGGTACTCAGCAAGACTTACATCAGATCCTACATACATGCTTAGTATCAAGAAAGGTTGGTGGAGTTATTGCAGCAAGCCAGCTTTGACTCTTGGCTAGGCTATCCTACGATACTCCAACTTGAAATGGTTTTGCGCACACGAGTCCACTACTCACCAATTCAATACACTACCGAGGATCCGCCTCCGTCTTCCTACGGAAGAGCCATCCTCGGCACTCACACTTATCTTGAGGCTTTTAGTAGTTTCCATTTACTTGTCTATGAACTGTATAGGCAACCAAGTAGTCCTTTACCACGGACGCGGCTATTCGAATAGATCATGTTAACCCTGCAGGGGTGTACTCCTTCATACACGCTCTCACCACTTACCGTCGTTTACACGACATGTACTCGGCAACCTTCAAGCGAAAGCCCAAGGTGGGTGTCAGCCACGACCTACCTAATCACCTAAGCCTCTAGTCCAGGTTTATCGCCTATCCAGGTTCCATCTGCAGGGAGTCCGGCCGAGGTTTCCCATACGGCCCCGAACGATGTGAACAGGGTTCCCGAGATACCTAACGGGTATTCGGTACACCGTGCCACGTACCTACCGCATCACAGCCCACCCCTACGGTCAGCGCTGTCCACGGCCTCCAGTAGGCTACAAACACCAGAAACTACTTGCAACTCCTGGACGGAGAACTAGGGTGAATAAGAAGCCGAGAGGGTCCATTGGTTTCGGGCCCAATGCATGGTAGTAGCTGATTCTTAAATCACACATACAGATCTCAGTGCTTAAGGTCGGCTTCAATGAAACAACCCACCATGTACTCCTACATGGCCTCTCATCGATACCTTTACCAAATCGTGTTCACCACACCACTCTCATTACCGACATAAACATTTCACTCTAGTCCATCACCCAGATGAACCAGACCTGACACGACTCTAAGCATAGCAGGCATAGCAAGGTAGGAACAACACATACATATGGCTCAAACAACTCCTACACATGCTAGTGGGTTTCATCTAGTTACTGTGGCAATGACAGGTCATGCAGAGGAAATGGGTTCAACTACCGTAGCACACAGCAGTTTGAAACGCGTTGTCTTAATGCAGTAAAAGAGAGCAGGAGCGAGAACATGGGATTGTATCGATATGATCAAATGGTTGGTTGCTTGCCTGATGGTTCGATGCACTGATACGGTTCTTCGTTAGGGTAATCACGGTACTCCTCGGAGGCAGAACCTGTCGCAAAGGACACCGATACACAACCATCACCAAACAATGTGCAACAATATGATGCATGCATGAAACATGGCAATATGAGTGTGTTGGGCTAATGCAACTAAAACCAGAAGGGTTTGAGCAAATTTGAATCAAGGATTCAAATTTCAAATTCAAACATGGCCTTTTAAAGTGCTTTTCCTTGTTCTGCTTAAAACATCAATTTAACTTGTTTGATCATGCATGAAAATAGTACAGATGGATAGATTGGATTTTTCTGATCATTTTTCATATATAATTTGTCCAATTTGGAGTTACAGAATAAAAGTTATGAATTTTTGAAGTTTAAATAATATTCTGGAATTTCCTGATTTAAATTAAATCCAGAAAATCAATTACTGCGTCAGCCTGACGTCAGTGTGACGTCAGCAGGTCAACGGAACAGGTCTGGGTCAAACCTGACAGTGGGTCCCGCATGTCAGGGTGGTTATTTTAATTAAGATTTAATTAAAACTAATCCTGTATAATTAACAGGGCTGGGCCCCACCTGTCATTGACTCAGGGGAGTCAACCAGGGCCCACCCGTGGTCAAAGTCAAAGCCAGCGACGCCGGCGTTTAGCCGCCGGTGAGCCCGACGCGGCGGCGGGAGTGGTTTTGGCCATTTCGGCCACCAAATGGGCCGCGGAGACCACCGGAGTGGAGCTGAGGACAAACCGCGGCTCTTGGCGGAGTCCGTTGGGGTCGGGGTGGCCGGAGTTGGCGCCGGCGACGACTTTGGCGGCCACCGGGGTTCGGTCGAAGATGAACTTGGCGCTAGAGGGGTCGGTGAGGCTCGTGGAGTGGCTAGCTAGGTGTTGTGGGACTCGGTGAGTAAGATGGACACCATCTTGTGGCCGGAGTGTGGCCGGAAGCACGTCGGCGACGAGGTCCGCGACGGCGCGTGCGGGTGAGCTTGGTGTGCTCGCTGTGGTGCACGAGAGAGAGAAAGAGAGGAAGGGAAGTTAGCCCAGCTCACTACGGTCTTGATGGAGAGGACGGCGTGGTCGGGGACGAGCTGCTCCGGCGGCGACGGCGAAGGGGATCTCCGGCGATGGCGGTTCGGGCGAGGTTGGTGCAGCGGCTTCGGGGCACGCGAGCGCTCGGGGCTCGACTAGCTCGAAGAAGTGGAGGACGGCGGAGCTTCTGGACACGGTGGCGCGGCGTGGAGACGAAGGGGAGCACGGCTACGGCGGAGGTGCGGCGACGGTGGCGTCGGCCATGGCGTGGGAGCGCGAGGGAGATGAACTGGGGGCGAATGGAGGTGTCCAGGAGGGTCGGGGCGCGACGTGGAGCTCGTCCAGGCCATCAGGGCGGCGAGAGGGGGAGGCAGGGCGGCGTGCAGCTGCATGGCGAGCTGCGGTGCCGCCGCCGAGCACCTTGGCTGCCTGCCTGGCGAGCCAAGCAGCTCGCTGGAGCGGTGGCCGGGCTGGGCCGGCCAGGTGGGCTGGCTGGTGGGCCTGCGGTGGCGCCAGGTAAGTTTTCCCCTTTTTTTCTGTTTCTGTTTTTATTTAATATATCTGCAACTTTGTTGAATTTAATAAAATACCTAGACAACTTCAAAAATCACCAAACTATTCCTAGCCCATAGTTGGATTATTTCCAACATGAAACATTTTAGTTTGGAGATATTTGAGCATTTAAATATTTTATATAATTTTAAATGCCCAAATTCAAATATTTATGATTTAATTCAAAAACCCTAGGATGGCCTAGGAAAATGTGCACCACTTTTGGCAGAGGTTCTGAACCAAGACAAAAATGATGGGCATTTTAGAAGGGCATTTCAGGTTCATTGAAAATTATTTTAGTAACCCTAGTTGGTTTCAAAGGGGACTGGGGGTTCTGTCATCCCCATTTCAAGTTTCTGATGAAAGAGTAAACATGATGCAACACTCTAATGCATGACTAGCTAGGGTGTGACAACTCACCCCCACTCAAAAGAATCTCGTCCCGAGATTTGGGTTCCTCCGGGAAGAAGGCGGGGTACTCGAGTCGAAGACGATCCTCCCTTTCCCAGGTTGCTTCATCCTCAGAATGATGAGACCACTGAACTTTGAGGAACTTGATATTCTGACGTCGGGTGATACGTTCGGCCTGATCGAGGATACGAACGGGGTACTCTCGATATGTAAGGTTATCTTGGAGATCAAGCGTTTCGTGGTCCACTCCATGGATAGGATCCGAGAAGCAACGCCTGAGTTGAGAAACATGGAAGACATCGTGGACTCTGGAGAGATGCGGAGGTAGTTCCAACTGGTAGGCAACTTCTCCTCGTTTGGCAAGAATGCGAAAAGGTCCAATGTAACGAGGAGCCAATTTGCCTTTGATACCGAAACGATGGGTTCCCTTCAGAGGGGTGACCCGAAGATAAGCCTTCTCGTCAACCTCGAAAGTCATAGTCCTATGTTTTCGGTCATATTGACTCTTCTGACGAGATTGGGCTGTTTTCAACTTTTCACGAACGATGCGAACTTGTTCCTCTGCTTCCTGAATCATATCCGGGCCAAAGAATTGTCTTTCCCCGGTCTCTGACCAGTTAAGGGGTGTTCGACACCGTCGTCCATAGAGAACTTCAAAAGGGGCTTTACCCAAGCTAGATTGATAGCTGTTGTTGTAAGCGAATTCGGCAAATGGAAGGCACTTTTCCCAGTCCATTCCGAATGAGATAACAGAGGCTCGAAGCATGTCTTCTAGAATCTGGTTGACGCGTTCCACTTGACCACTCGACTGAGGGTGGAAGGCGGTGCTAAAGGAGAGACGGGTTCCCATAGCATTTTGGAAACTTTCCCAAAATCGAGAGGTGAAAAGACTTCCTCGATCCGAGTTAATTTCCAAAGGAACACCATGGAGGGACACTATTCGGGAGATGTATAAGTCTGCCAGCTGGCTAGCGGTTATACTCTCACGAACAGGTAAGAAATGGGCTACTTTGGAAAGACGATCGACCACGACGAAGATAGCATTATTCCCTCTCTTGGTCCTGGGAAAACCGGTAATGAAATCCATACCAATTTTATCCCATTTCCATTCAGGAATAGCTAAGGGTTGAAGGGTGCCAGCAGGCCGTTGATGCTCTGCTTTTACGCGACGACAGACGTCGCAATTAGCAATATACTGAGCAATTTCTCTCTTCATCCTAGTCCACCAGAACCTCTGGCGTAGGTCCTGATACATCTTAGTACTACCGGGATGAATGGTGAGAGGAGATTCATGAGCTTCCTTAAGGATCAAACGCCTCAGGTTTCGCACTTTGGGAACCACTAGTCGATTCCCGAAGTATACGACCCCTTGATCATTAATGGAGAAGCAATTCGCAATTCCTTTCCGAATGTTTCTCTTGATGCGGGAGATTCCCGGATCTACCTTCTGTGCCTTGATAATCTGATCCGTAAGGGTAGGTTTTGCCACCAAGGTGGAAAGAAAACCTTGAGGAACAATGTGAAGGTTAAGCTTCCGAAATTCCTCATGGAGAAGCGGTTGACTTTGTTGTAACATCAGATTGTTACAATAAGATTTACGACTTAGCGCATCAGCCATGACGTTGGCTTTCCCTGGGGTGTAGGTTATCCCTAAGTCGAAGTATGTGATCAACTCAACCCAACGTCTTTGCCTGAGATTCAGATCCGGTTGGGTGAAAATGTACTTCAGACTTTGGTGATCAGTGAATATTTCGCAACGATTACCGAGGAGGTAATGTCGCCAGGTCTTAAGTGCATAGACTACGGCTGCAAGCTCTAGATCATGAGTAGGATAATTCTCCTCATGTTGGTGCAATTGCCGTGAAGCGT
Organism: Triticum dicoccoides; assembly: GCF_002162155.2. Classification (NCBI taxonomy): domain Eukaryota; kingdom Viridiplantae; phylum Streptophyta; class Magnoliopsida; order Poales; family Poaceae; genus Triticum; species Triticum dicoccoides. Next base: position 305,696,566 of record NC_041384.1, read on the forward strand.
AAGGAATTACGTGTCGATCTTGCATGAGAATGCAACCTAGTCCTTGTCGCGAGGCGTCGCAGTAGATAACAAAGTCCTTGGAGAAGTCTGGCGGTACCAGTACGGGAGCAGAGGTCAGGCGTCTTTTCAGTTCCTGAAAGCTGTGCTCACATTGTGGAGTCCATTCGAACTTCTTATCTTTCTTGAGGAGTTCGGTTAGAGGTTTGGCAACCTTGGAGAAATTCTCGACAAAGCGACGGCAATAGCTCGCTAAGCCCAGAAAACTCCGAACTTGCTTGACCGATTCAGGTGGAGTCCAATTAAGGACGGCTTGAACTCGCTCAGGGTTAACAGCAATACCTTTACCAGATATTACATGACCCAGATAGGTCACTTCTGACAACCAGAATTCACATTTAGAAAATTTGGCATAAAGGCGATGTTCTCGAAGTTTCTGCAACACTAGCCTTAGATGTTCGGCATGTTCTTCCTCGTTCTTGGAGTAGATGAGTATATCATCGAGGTAAACCACAACGAATTTATCCAAATACTCCATGAAGATTGAGTTCATTAACCGAGAAAAGGTGGCTGGAGCATTGGTTAAACCGAAGGACATGACGGTGTACTCGTATTGGCCATAACGAGTAACAAAGGCCGTTTTAGGAATGTCCCCGTTTCTGATTTTGATTTGATGGTAGCCCAACCTCAAATCCATCTTGGAGAAGACTGAGGATCCAGCGAGCTGATCGTACAGGTCGTTGATCCTGGGAAGCGGATATTTGTTCTTGATTGTGACCAAATTGACAGGTCGGTAATCTACAACCATCCGGTCCGTACCATCCTTCTTCTTGACGAATAGGACGGGGCAAGCCCACGGAGAGGAGCTAGGTCGGATGAAACCCTTTTTCAAGGACTCATCGAGTTGTTTCTTAAGCTCGGCTAGTTCTAGGGGTGCCATCTTATAAGGTCTTCTAGCAATCGGAACGGTTCCTGGAGTGAGGTCTATTACAAACTCAACATCCCTGTCAGGTGGAACACGTGGCAATTCCTCTGGAAAGACATCCGGAAAGTCACGGACTACCGGAACGTCCTCAAGGTCTGGCAAAGGGCTGGCGTTAAGAGAATATAATTGTCGCTTGGCTATTCGGGTCAAGACATTGACTATCTTGCCCGAAGGGTGAGTGAGTTGAACAGTCCTAGAGAAGCAATCAATTTTGGCATGATGAGCTGACATCCAGTCCATACCCAAAATGATATTAATATCTGAAAATTTAAGGGCTATCAAAGAGGCAAGGAAAACAAGTCTGTCGACTTGGATTTCATTTCCATGGCTTACTCTAGAAGTTTGCCATTTGGATCCCGGAGTTTGAATTACCATAGAGGTTGGCATATCACCGAATGCGACGTTATGCAAACGAGCATAATTTTCAGATATAAAAGAATGAGAGGCTCCTGTATCGAAAAGAACAGATGCCGGGTGGCAATTGACAAGAAGCGTACCGAGAACGACGTTGGGATCCTCTTGAGCTTCTTCGGCAGAGATACAGTTGACATGGCCACGTGAGGCGGTGACCGGCTTGGCGTGGAATACTTTTCCTGTTGGCTTGCCACGGCCAACAGCTTTAGCAGACTGGTTGGGGTTGGTCTGGGGACACTCACGCATATAGTGGCCAGATTCCCCACACTTGAAACAAGTCACGGAACTGGTACGTGGAGGAGCATTGTTGGTTGGACCTCCATAGGGCTTGGCCGGTGCAGACTGCTGAACGGGGCGAGGCGCCTGGAAGGATGGCCTCGGTGTGAACCTGGGTGGCAGGGCGGTGTTGGGTACCCACACGCGGCGCTTCTGAGGACCAGCACCGGATGAGGAACCCATATCACGGCCATGCTTGCGTGTTGCATCATAGTCAGTCTGACCAGTTTCAGCACTGATGGCTTTGTTGACAAGTTTCTGGAAGGATGCGCACTCATGCAGACGGAGGTCACGGCGAAGCTCAGGACTAAGGCCCTTACGGAACCTTGCTTGCTTCTTGGCGTCAGTAGAAACTTCCTCGGTTGCATATCGTGCGAGATTACCAAACTCCCTGCTGTAAACATCCACAGAAAGTCGGCCTTGGGTGAAACTGCAAAATTCTTCACGTTTACGGTCCATGAGACCCTCCGGAATGTGATGTTCACGGAAAGCCTCGCTGAATTCAGCCCAAGTAGTGACATGGCCCGCTGGGCGCATAGCTCCATAATTCTCCCACCATAGACTGGCGGGACCTTCAAGATGATATGCAGCAAAGGTGACCTTGTCAGCCTCAGCTACTAGCGCGGAACGCAGCTTGTGAGAGATACTGCGAAGCCAGTCATCAGCGTCGAGAGGCTCGACGGAGTGGTGGAACGTGGGTGGATGCAATTTGATAAAATCACTGAGTGACACCACGTTGGTCCTCTGATGGTGTGTTGTATTCTGTTCAATACGCTCCAACAAACGGTTGGTCTCCCGCTTGTTTCTCTCAGCTTCCATCATAACCTCGGCTAGTGAAGGAGGATGAGGCAGATTTTCGTTCCTACCTTCACTGCCTTCGGCCTGCTCTTGAGAAGCAGGGTTAGCGCGCGTGTTGACCATCCTAGGTAAACAAGACAATGATTTAGTCAGGATGATAAAATTCCAACATAGGATACAAAATGTAAGGAATAACTCGGAATGCAAGATGATCATCCGTATGACATGGTAGATACAGAAACTGCTTCTTTTATTCCATCGTCATACACACCATACAGGGTTTAGTACAAGACCAAACAAAGTACTATTACGGTGAAAAGAGGATTACATCTCATCGGAGGCATCCCAAGCTCCTATACATTATTTTTCTACACCTCCGGAAAGAGTACAAACTAGGTCATATCCCACGAGTCACGCGGGACGATAGACGACACAGCTAGTGCGAACTAGTGATACTACCACTAACTCAAACCGATCCGTAGTAGTCCTCGTAAAAGTCACCTCCATAGCCTGGAAGCTCAACATGATCATCCGGAAACAGACGATCTCGCGGAGCTTGTGGACCATAGGGGCTAGGATGAGGCCTTGGACCAACAGACGGTGGCCTGCGGGGACCGCGAGGTGGGGTGATGCCTCCTACATCACGCCAACCCATCACGTCTGGCAGAGCAGATCTCACAGGATAGAGATCGCGCATATCTGAATATCCAGCTTGCACCGCCGGTGCGAACCGAGTCAAAGTGGCCCAGTGGTCAGCACGGGTATTGAAGAGCTCTAACCTCAAGGCCCGATTTTCACGGTCCTTATCCTCGAGCATCTCAGCAGTGGTGCGAGTCCGTGAATCCTCCTGAGTGGGGTCAGCATAAATAGCCTGGAGATACCCTTGTGCTCCCGGAAGTGATCCTGGCATATACCGGAAATCAGAGTCCCGAAATATACCAGATCTGACTCGCATAATGGTCATCATAGAGTAGGCGGCGTCCTGCACAGCCATCTCAACGGTAACCCCGAGTCCATAAGAGCAGTGAAGAGGCTCGGTGGATCCAGGATAAGATGGAAATATCCTGACAGTGCAGAGATACTGGCTTTGATTAAAGTCTCGGAATTGCTCTTCGACCGTGTACTCAGGATACCAGCGGTATCCAGCCTCAGTCATTACCCTGACCAACTTGGCAGTATGGCCGGGTACATCTAGGCATCGAGTCAGGCGAACCACTTGATTGAGGTCGCGAGTGGCCATCTGAAAGCACAATCATAATGCAAAGGCATTAGAATTTCTAGCAAAATTTTGGCAGCATAACAGCTGTAAATGCTCAAGAAGGATTTGAGACATTTGGCAAAGGATTTCGTACACCCTCAACATCATCATATCAAAGTTCTGAATCCATTCTAACAACATAATGTGGTAGTAGAACCGAACTAGGCTTGTATCCATCAAACTTATAAGGTACTACCGATTAGTAACACGTGATCCTGATAGAGAGAATAGGTCCTAATTCCTTAACCCCCGGTGGAAGAATGGACTGACTCAGATCAGAATGTCATAAGATAAAGGAGTAAAAAGAGCCTTACGTTCCAACCCACAAACAATTCCCCTACATAGAACTAAAGAATTTCTAGACTCAACATCGACCAGTTTGGCTTGGAGAACCTACAGGCAGTCCGGCTCTGATGCCAACGCTGTCAGGACCCCGACTCGATGTCACATCGATCTAGCCGGTAACACCTCATATCACTTTGCGGCCTCACGCACGGTATCCCCACGGGTGTCGCCTTACCTTTGCCCGGGACCGTTTGCGCCTTTTGGCTCACGTATATGATAGTGTCGCTAGCATCCATATGATAAAGAGCCCGGGCTGACATGACTAGTCGTAAACCCAAAGTGGCACAGACTTACAGGGACAGGCATCCATGACCCAGCTTCGAACGTGTCGGTCATCAGCAAGTGGGTCCGGGCTGTAGCACTGGGCTAGCAGGACTCCGGTAAACCGGGCTGTAGCGGGCTAACAGGACTCCGGTACTCAAAGCGTGACATTTCCCCGAAGGGACAGACACAGGAACGAAGAAGGACACATGCCGGCCAGCCTAAGTGTTCCAGAGCAGTAGCAAGCTACCATGGCTCAGCGGTAACACTAGGAGACATTTCCTGGTAAGAGAGGCTACTAAAGATAAACAACTAGATAGTGAGATCCCACACATACCAAGCATTTCAATCATACACACAATATGCTCGATATGTGCAAATACAACGAAGCATCACAACATGACTCTATGACACAAGTACTTTATTTAAGGCTCAGTGAGCCATACATAACATACACAAAGGTACGGGTCTCACGACCCCACATACAAGTCATACAGTCATACAAACCAGCAGCGGAAGTAACTTGTCTGAGTACAGACAACTAGTAAAAAAAAAGAGGCTTGGAAAGCCTAGCTATACTACGTGGTCCTTCACAAGCTCAGGGTCACCACCTGGGTCTTTAGCCTACTCGTTGATGTCAACGTCTACATAGAACCCATCAGAAGGGGTTGCAGCGTCTTCTGTAAAAATGTAGATTATAGCAACATGAGTACAAAGGTACTCAGCAAGACTTACATCAGATCCTACATACATGCATAGTATCAAGAAGGGTTGGTGGAGTTATTGCAGCAAGCCAGCTTTGACTCTTGGCTAGACTATCCTACGATACTTCAACTTGAAATGGTTTTTCGCACACGAGTCCACTACTCACCACTTCAATACACTACCGAGGATCCACCTCCGTCTTCCTACGGAAGAGCCATCCTCGGCACTCACACTTATCTTGAGGCTTTTAACAGTTTCCATTTACTTGTCTATGAACTGTATAGGCAACCAAGTAGTCCATTACCGCGGACGCGGCTATTCGAATAGATCATGTTAACCCTGCAGGGGTGTACTTCTTCATACACGCTCTCACCACTTACCGTCGTTTACACGACATGTACTCGGCAACCTTCAAGCGGAAGCCCAACGTGGGTGTCGGCCACGACCTACCTAATCACCTAAGCCTCCAGTCCAGGTTTATCGCCTATCCAGGTTCCATCCGCAGGGAGTCCGGCCGAGGTTTCCCATACGGCCCCGAACGATGTGAACAGGGTTCCCGAGATACCTAACGGGTATTCGGTACACCGTGCCACGTACCTACCGCATCACAGCCCACCCCTACGGTCAGCGCTGTCCACGGCCTCCAGTAGGCTACAAACACCAGAAACTACTTGCAACTCCTGGACGGAGAACTAGGGTGAATAAGAAGCCGAGCGGGTCCAATGGTTTCGGGCCCAATGCATGGTAGTAGCTGATTCTTAAATCACACATACAGATCTCAGTGCTTAAGGTCGGCTTCAATGAAACAACCCACCATGTACTCCTACATGGCCTCTCATCGATACCTTTACCAAATCGTGTTCACCACACCACTCTCATTACCGACATAAACATTTCACTCTAGCCCATCACCCAGATGAACCAGACCTGACACGACTCTAAGCATAGCAGGCATAGCAAGGTAGGAACAACACATACATATGGCTCAAACAACTCCTACACATGCTAGTGGGTTTCATCTAGTTACTGTGGCAATGACAGGTCATGCAGAGGAAATGGGTTCAACTACCGTAGCACACAGCAGTTTGAAACACGTTGTCTTAATGCAGTAAAAGAGAGCAGGAGCGAGAACATGGGATTGTATCGATATGATCAAATGGTTGGTTGCTTGCCTGATGGGTCGATGCACTTATACGGTTCTTCGTTAGGGTAATCACGGTACTCCTCGGAGGCAGAACCTGTCGCAAAGGACACCGATACACAACCATCACCAAACAATGTGCAACAATATGATGCATGCATGAAACATGGCAATATGAGTGTGTTGGGCTAATGCAACTAAAACCAGAAGGGTTTGAACAAATTTGAATCAAGGATTCAAATTTCAAATTCAAATATGGCCTTTTAAAGTGCTTTTCCTTGTTCTGCTTGAAACATCAATTTAACTTGTTTGATCATGCATGAAAATAGTACAGATGGATAGATTGGATTTTTCTGATCATTTTTCATATATAATTTGTCCAATTTGGAGTTACAGAATAAAAGTTATGAATTTTTGAAGTTTAAATAATATTCTGGAATTTCCTGATTTAAATTAAATCCAGAAAATCAATTACTGCGTCAGCCTGACGTCAGTGTGACGTCAGCAGGTCAACGGAACAGGTCTGGGTCAAACCTGACAGTGGGTCCCGCATGTCAGGGTGGTTATTTTAATTAAGATTTAATTAAAACTAATCATGTATAATTAACAGGGCTGGGCCCCACCTATCATTGACTCAGGGGAGTCAACCAGGGCCCACCCGTGGTCAAAGTCAAAGCCAGCGACGCCGGCGTTTAGCCGCCGGTGAGCCCGACGCGGCGGCGGGAGTGGTTTTGGCCATTTCGGCCACCAAATGGGCCGCGGAGACCACCGGAGTGGAGCTGAGGACAAACCGCGGCTCTTGGCGGAGTCCGTTGGGGTCGGGGTGGCCGGAGTTGGCGCCGGCGACGACTTTGGCGGCCACCGGGGTTCGGTCGAAGATGAACTTGGCGCTAGAGGGGTCGGTGAGGCTCGTGGAGTGGCTAGCTAGGTGTTGTGGGACTCGGTGAGTAAGATGGACACCATCTTGTGGCCGGAGTGTGGCCGGAAGCACGTCGGCGACGAGGTCCGCGACGGCGCGTGCGGGTGAGCTTGGTGTGCTCGCTGTGGTGCACGAGAGAGAGAAAGAGAGGAAGGGAAGTTAGCCCAGCTCACTGCGGTCTTGATGGAGAGGACGGCGTGGTCGGGGACGAGCTGCTGCGGCGGCGACGGCGAAGGGGATCTCCGACGATGGCGGTTCAGGCGAGGTTGGTGCGGCGGCTTCGGGGCACGCGAGTGCTCGGGGCTCGACTAGCTCGAAGAAGTGGAGGACGGCGGAGCTTCTGGACACGGTGGCGCGGCGTGGAGACGAAGGGGAGCACGGCTACGGCGGAGGTGCGGCGACGGTGGCGTCGGCCATGGCGTGGGAGCGCGAGGGAGATGAACTGGGGGCGAATGGAGGTGTCCAGGAGGGTCGGGGCGCGACGTGGAGCTCGTCCAGGCCATCAGGGCGGCGAGAGGGGGAGGCAGGGCGGCGTGCAGCTGCGTGGCGAGCTGCGGTGCCGCCGCCGAGCACCTTGGCTGCCTGCCTGGCGAGCCAAGCAGCTCGCTGGAGCGGTGGCCGGGCTGGGCCGGCCAGGTGGGCTGGCTGGTGGGCCTGCGGTGGCGCCAGGTAAGTTTTCCCCTTTTTTCTGTTTCTGTTTTTATTTAATATATCTGCAACTTTGTTGAATTTAATAAAATACCTAGACAACTTCAAAAATCACCAAACTATTCCTAGCCCATAGTTGGATTATTTCCAACATGAAACATTTTAGTTTGGAGATATTTGAGCATTTAAATATTTTATATAATTTTAAATGCCCAAATTCAAATATTTATGATTTAATTCAAAAACCCTAGGATGGCCTAGGAAAATGTGCACCACTTTTGGCAGAGGTTCTGAACCAAGACAAAAATGATGGGCATTTTAGAAGGGCATTTCAGGTTCATTGAAAATTATTTTAGTAACCCTAGTTGGTTTCAGAGGGGACTGGGGGTTCTGTCATCCCCATTTCAAGTTTCTGATGAAAGAGTAAACATGATGCAACACTCTAATGCATGACTAGCTAGGGTGTGACAGGGCGAAAGCGACGGACCTGGAGAAGGCCCGGGTGGCTGCCAAGGAAGCCCGCTCCAAAATTTGAGCGATGAAGCAGGAGATGAATCAAGCTGCAGATATCGTGTCTGGGAAGCCCTTCTTATTGCAGACTAAGTTCGGAGATCCGAAGTATGCTCCACTGGACCGGCTATGGAGTTCTACGGATGAATACATGGATTTGACTGCAGGTGCTCCTGATGCAGCCGAGTACTTCAAGGACAGAAAGGTCCTGAAGTGGAGAAGCTCTTCTGGTCACAGTTTCACACTCCAGTCCGTCCGCTGCTGCTGAATGAGCGATTGACCGGTTGGGCCAAGCTCCATAGGTTGTTCGGACATGCCATGAGGTCTGTTGTGGATCACCTGTGGCTGGGAGGGCCAAGGCCGAGTAGCTACTTTAGCTTAGTGCAACAATTCCTTGAAGTTGTGCCATGCATCGATGCTGTAAAGAGATCAGCGTGCATAGAAGGCGCGCGGATGGCCCTAGCCCGTGTCAAAACATACTGGGCGGATATGGAGGCCACCACTGTTGTGGCACAGGGTTCGGCCATAGGCCGAGTGGCTGTCGAGCACTACTTTGAAGAAGTCCTTGAAGGCGCTCGCTCGATAGAGGCTCAGTGCTCGAAGAATATTATTTTCCAGTGACATGTAGTCCCATTGTACAAACAATGTTTTTCTGAATTAATCAGAGCTGTATTTATACTTTTGCCCGAAAGTACTATGATGCCTCTTGTGCGGCTGTTTGTGTATATATGTATATAACCTGAAAGTTTGCAGTCGTCGGCTTCTGCCCCCACGCATATAATGCGGGGGTGTTTGCAAAAGATGCATATCCACACTTGATCCAATGTCTTGGTCCGTTAAGGAGGTGATAGCATAGCGAACAAGGAAATTGGACTATATTGCTTTAACATTTTCACTTAGCCATAGGAGTTTGACAGTGGGGCTACTATATAGCCCCTGGCACTTTTGTGCTCGTCCGAATACGGTGCGCATACATACATGGCCAGGAAATGGCCTTTCGTTAATGCGGAGGAATCCCAAAGATTCCGATTAGTCATCAAGTGGTTGACCAGTCTCTCGCTATATCATGACAGTCAGTTTTCGGCTTTCTCTACTAAGGTGCTCATCCGGATGAACCAGGGCACAATCGCAGTAGTTCTCCCAGTGCTACCTTAGCCGATATAACGGAACGTAAGGTACCAAAGTGTGGGAGCCGGGCAAACCCAACATTTGACCAAAGACATGATTCGAAGCTGATGCATATAGGGCCAAACTCGCGACGCCGAACACTCCCTAAGGTGTTTGTTCTTTATAACAGATACCGGGCTAAACAATGCCCTTTATAAGAAACCCCATGTGTCTAGGTATGTGCAAAATCCTGACGTGGCCACATGCCAATAACGCCGGCATCCTTCTCGGTTGTATGGAGTATCCAGAGGATGTGAGCAACAAGAGACAGTAAAAAAGGTTTACGCAGGGCCTTAATTTAAAAAGAAACCTTCGGGCGGGTCCCTGTTGCACGTCTGCGCCTGTGTCTCCGTCGTGCCGTGTCCTGGACGGGTGTAGCACGATTGCAACCTGCAAAAGGAAAGAATTTAGGTGCCGAAAAGAAGAATAAGTTATCAGAATTCCAGAGAACCCTTGTTGAGCTGGGTTGGCCCTGATTATACGTGGGAAGCCCCTAGTATTATTTTACGAGGGTTCGAAAACCAATATCATGCATGTATGATGGAACGCTGGACTCGTCTAACCGTGTCCGTGGTCTTGACGACCTGCCATTTTTCTGGTTGGTGAGGCCGCCTAGTGTGCAGCTGTTAGAGCCGTCGCGTCCTCTTCCATACGTGAAGGACGGTTGGTATTTCCGCTAACTGTAATGACGCCTCGTGGACCAGGCATCTTGAGCTTGAGAAAAGCATAATGCGGTATTGCATTAAAACTAGCGAAAGCCGCCCTTCCGAGTAGTGCTTGAAAATCACTTCGGAATGGAGCGATGTGAAAAGTTAACGTTTCACTTCGGAAGTTATCGGGAGAACCGAATACCACCTCTAGTAGTAGAGAGCCCGTACAGTGGGCCTCTTGGCCTGGTATTACTCCCTTGAAGGTAGTATTACTGTGGCTTATTTGTGTCGGGTCTATCCCCATTTTGCGGACTATGTCTTGATATATCAGATTGATATCACTGCCGCCGTCCATGAGGACCCTTGTGAAATGGTACCCATTTATTATTGGGTCTAACACCAAGGCCGTCAGTCCTTCGCGCCGGATATGTGTATCGTGATCCCTACGATCAAAAGTGATCGGGTAGGCCAGCCAGGGGTTGGACCTAGGGGTGACGGGCTCTATGGCGCGTGTGTACCAGAGAGCGTGATTGCTTCTCCTCCTTGTCACATGGATCACGTTTACCGCTTTAACCTCCGGTGGGAACTTTTTCTATCCTCCGGCTCTCAGCTGGCGAGGTTCATCCTCATCTTCGCTTGGTGTCTCTTCCCCTTTGTGTTTGGCGTTTAGCTTACCGGCCTGCTTGAAGACCCAACATTCTCTGCGGGTATGATTTGCAGGTTTGTCTGGGTGTCGTGAATCTGACTGAGTTTGTCAAGAATTTTGTTTAGGCCAAATTGTCCTTCTCTACTGCCTTTGAAAGGCTTTTTCTGCTGACCTGGTCGGCAGCCCCTGAATCCGACGTTTACCACCATATTATCTGGGCTACCTTCTTTATTTCGACGCTTGTTTTGTTGCATTGTGATTTACCATTGCCATCCCTTACTTCGGATGTGCTTGGGTCGCTGGTGCTGCTACGGGCCAACCAATTGTCCTCGCCCGCACAAAAGCGGGTCATGAGGCTTGTTAGGGCTGCCATTGTTTTCGGTTTTTCTTGACCAAGGTGTCTGCCGAGCCATTCGTCTCGGACGCTGTGTTTAAAAGCTGCTAAGACTTTGGCATCCGGACAGTCGACTATTTGGTTCTTCTTGGTGAGGAACCTGTTGCAAAGCTTACGGGCGGACTCTTCGGATTGTTGGATTATATGACTTAAATCGTCAGCATCCGGAGGTCGGTCATAAGTCCCTCAAAAATTGGCCCGGAAAGCGTCCTCGAGCTCCTCCCAACTTCCAATTGAGTTTTCGGGGAGGCTTTTCAGCCAGTGCCTAGCTGGCCCTTTAAGCTTGAGAGGCAAGTATTTAATGGCATGGAGTATTTAATGGCATGGAGATCGTCTCCACGAGCCAGTTCTGTGGTTCCATCGTATGCCTCTATGTTTACTGGTTTGAATCCTTCTGGGAATTCCTGATCCAGCACCTCATCAGTGAAACATAGTGGGTGTGCGGCACCCCTGTATTGGAATGCACCATAGTGTTCAGACGGTTGTTGTATTCGGTGCTGGTTGTGTACCGTAGCGCGCTTCCTAGATCCATAGATAGATCTAGTCACGCCGGATTTTTGACGCAAGTTCTCACGTAGAACGTGTGTTGACTTATGCGTGTCTTTGTTAGCCTCTCTATCGCGTTCACAGGGCGGTGGATCCGGCCGGTTGGCCGTATCACTTATCGGCTGTATGGGCTCTAAGGCCTCGTCGTCGAGTTCCGGTAATAGCTTGTGCTTTGGATAGCTATTTGGGTGGTAACTTCTACCATACTTTGTTACTTTGTTCCACTTGCTGTTGAGTGTATCTTGTGCGACCTTGAGCCTTTGCTTCTGTTTCTTCAGGCTTCTCGCTGTGGTAGTAAGCCTCTTGCGGAGGTTCTCTTGCTCCAAGTGTATTTCCGGGATGATGGGTGCATCATCGTCCGGACTGTTTTCTTCCCTAGATGGGGATTGATGATGCTTATCTTTGGCGTCATCGTGTTCGGACGTCGGATCCGTACTATGTTTGTTGTTTGCATCTTGATCATTTTCTGCCACCGGGGTGGTGCAGTTGTCGTCTTTTCCAGAGTTGCGTGGACTATTGTTATCGCTGTTTTTGCTATGGCAGGACTTAGGGTGGCGCCGCTGACGTCGGCGCTTGGGTTGCTTCTTGGAGGGGTCATCCTCCGCTTTCTCGTCGACATTGGCTTCATTGGGTGTGTCCACCATGTACACGTCATGTGATGAAGTAGCGGTCCAGCACCTTGTGGGCGGCGGTTCCGGTTCGTCTCCGGCTTTGTCGTCCATACCGTCGAAGTCCTCGGAGCCGAAGTCGAGCATGTCGGTTAAGTCGTCGATAGTGGCTACTAAGTGGGTGGTGGGTGGGCGGCAAATTTCTTCGTCGTCCTCATCCCATTCTATCCGGACATAGTTCGGCCAAGGTTCTCCTGATAGGGAGAGAGACCTTTATGAATTTCGCACATCTCCAAAAGGTGAGTGCTAAAAGATATCCGCGGAGGTGAACTCCATGATCGGCGCCTAGTCGGACTCGACGGGCACGGATACGAGTGGCTCGGAGTCCGTGACCAAAGATGAATCCAGTGATTCGACAACATGGTGCTCATAAGGGGTGAAGTCAGTATCCGGCTCTATCGCCGCTGAGAGTGCGGCCTCCATGGTGGAGTCCATTCCTCCGCTCTCGGATGGCGCGACTTGCTCCGGATTGATGGACGGAGTAGCTGCGGATGCGATCTCCCGAATACTGTCCGATGGCAGAGTTATGCCATGCTCGTCAAGACTGTTCGGCGCGTCCGACATGGGCTCGAATCCGTTGAAGATCAAGTCTCCGCGGATGTCGGCCATGTAGTTCAAGTTTCCGAATCTGACCTGATGGCCAGGGGCGTAGCTCTCAATCTGCTCCATATGGCCAAGCGAGTTGGCCCGCAGTGCAAAGTCACCGAATATGAAGATCTGTCCGGGGAGGAAAGCCTCACCCTGGACCGCATCGCTGGCGATGATCGAAGGAGCCATCGAGCCTTATGATGACCACACAGAGGAACTCTCAATGAAAGCACCAATGTCGGTGTCAAAACCGGCGGATCTCGGGTAGGGGGTCCCAAACTGTGCGTCTAAGGCGGATGGTAACAGGAGGCAGGGGACATGATGTTTTACCCAGGTTCGGGCCCTCTTGATAGAGGTAAAACCCTGCGTCCTACTTGATTGTTCTTGATGATATGAGTATTACAAGAGTAGATCTACCACGAGATCGGAGAGGCTAAACCCTAGAAGCTAGCCTATGGTATGATTGTATGTTGTCCTACGGACTAAAACCCTCCGGTTTATATAGACACTGGAGGAGGCTAGGGTTACACAAGGTCGGTTACAAAGGAGGAGATACCCATATCCGTATTGCCTAGCTTGCCTTCCACGCCAAGTAGACTCCCATCCGGACATGGGACGAAGTCTTCAATCTTGTATCTTCATAGTCCAACAGTCCGGCTATCCGGAGACCCCTAATCCAGGACTCCCTCACCCACCATCTGCAGCCTAGCTGTCACCAAAACCATCATCGACGGTGGCGTCGGTCTCAATGTGCTCTCTGTGGAGGCTTTTAGGCTTCTTCATGTACCACTCGAACGGCTCCGCCCCAGCAAGCCCTTCTCTGGGGTCGGTGGCGGATCCACCCGCCCCTTGGGGCAGATCCGCCTTCCTATGACCTTCGGCACTCGCGACAACTACCACACTGAGTTGATCGACTTCGACATCGCCTGCATCGGCCTCCCATACAACGCCATCCTCGGATACGCAGCCCTGGCACAGTTTATGGAGGCGACCCAGCCGGCCTACAACCTCATGAAGATGCACGGGATCAAGGACGTCCTCACCGTAGTTTGAGACACCAAGGAGGCTCTGGGCGGCGCTCAAGTGTGCCCTCAAAACCGCCGCGGCAGCGCGACCAGCCGACGAGGCCACCCCAGGGGTTAAGGAGGCCGCGCCAGCAAAGAAGAAGCAGTTGTTCACTCAAGATAGGGTCGAAACCAAGCAGGTGCCAGTTGAGGAAGATGGGTCCTCAGGAGCCACCTTCACCATATGCGCCAACCTCGACCTAGATCAAGAGGAGAAATTGGTGTGGTTCCTGCGCGCGAACAAGGATGTATTCTCCTAGGAACCCAAGCAGCTAGTAGGGGTCCCAAGAGGGGTGATCGAGCATCACTTGAGGGTGTGCCCCAATGTGCGCCTTGTGAAGCACAAGGCGTGACGACAGTCCACAGAGAAGCAGTCCTTCATCGTCCAGGAAACCTGCAAGCTGGAGGCAGCAGGTGTCATTCGCGAGGTTCGGTACCCCGAGTGGCTGGCAAACCCCATCGTCGTACCAAAGAAAGGCGAGAAGGAGCGCATGCATGCGTGTTGACTTCACCAACCTTAACAAGGACTGTCCCCAAGACCCGTTCCCGCTCCCGCGCATCGTCCAGATTGTCGACTCCACCGCCGAGTGCGACCTACTGTGCTTCCTGGACGCATTTTCAGGCTATCACCAGATCAAGATGGCAGTGGAGGATGTGGAGAAGACGGCCTTCCTGACCTAGTGTGGGGTGTACCGCTACACTTGCATGCCGTTCGAGCTGCGCAATGCAGGCGTGACCTTCCAATGACTGATGCACATCGCCCTGGGTCAGCAGCTCGGGAGGAACGCTGAGGCCTACGTCGACGACATTGTGGTAAAATCTAGGGAGGCAAGAACTTTGATTCAAGACCTGGAGGAGACCTTCGCAAGCCTGCACCAGGTAGACCTGCGGCTCAACCCAGAGAAGTGCGTGTTCGGTGTCCCCTCAGGAAAGCTGCTAGGCTTCCTCGTGTCCCACAGGGGGATCGAGGCTAACCCCGAGAAGGTCAAGGCGATAGAAGACATGAGCCCACCACAAACTCTCAAGGAGATACACAAGCTTGCAGGCTGTGTGACCTCGCTGGGGCGCTTCATCTCCAAGATAGGAGAGCGCGCCCTGCCATTCTTCAAGTTGATGAAGAAGAAGGGCCCGTTCGAGTGGACCATGGAGGCTGACCAAGCATTTCAAGACCTCAAAAGATACTTGACCAGCCCACCGGTGATGGTGGCGCCTCGCCCTCTCGAGCCCCTGGTGCTTTACCTTTCCGCCACTCCCTACTCCGCTAGTGTAGCTCTAGTGGTGGTTCAGGAAGAGCGCCGGGCCAAGGGTCTGCCGCGCCCCCAGCCAGGGCGATATAGTACCCAGAGGGCACCACAAAGGCTCCAACAGCGCCAACGAGTGACCAGGCCCAGCAAGGCGGCGTTCGCGGGCCAGCAGAGGCCCTAGTGGGCGACCAGGCTCTTGGGGTCCCGTCACCTCAGGAGACGACCCAACTTCCAGCAGGCGCAGGCTCCGTCGACGCTCCCGCCCTCATCGAGCACCCAGTGTAGCCTCATGCTTGATGAGTCAGGGTTATGAATTCAATTCAAAGGACAATGGTTGTTCGTTTTATTTGAATGGTATGTTCCACGGCTATGCACCCATTGTTGATGGGCTATTTATATTGAATCTAGAACAGGAACCAGTCTATAACGTGAATGTCAAGAGGCATAAGCCTAATGAGATAAATCCGACATACTTCTAGCATTGCTGGCTTGGACACATTAGTCTGAAACGCATGAAGAAGCTCCATGATGATGGGCTCCTAAGTTTGTACGACTTTGAGTCGTTCGAGACATGCAAATCATGCTTGCTTGGCAAGATGACTAAGTCTCCTTTTGCAAAGAGTTGCGAGAGGGTGTCTGGGATATTGGAACTTATACATACTGATGTGTGTGGTCCAATGAACACAACTGCCAAAGGTGGCCATCAGTACTTCCTGAATTTTACCGACGACTTGAGTAGATATGGATATATCTATTTGATGATGCACAAGTCAGAAACTTTTTAAAAGTTCGAAGAGTTTCAGAATGAGGTTGAGAATCATCTTGGCAAGACTATAAAACTTCTACGATCAGATCGTGGAGGTGAGTACATGAGCCAGGAGTTTGATGATCATCTAAAAAGCCGAGGTATAGTACCTCAGCTCACACCTTCGGGTACGCCATAGAGAAACGGCATGTCGGAACGGAGGAATAGGACCTTGTTGGACATGGTTCGGTCAATGATGAGCAAATCAGATTTACCCTTGTCATTCTAGGGATACGCTCTAGAAACTGCAACTTTCACACTTAATGGGGTACCATCAAAATCCGTAGACAAGACACCACATGAGATGTGGACCGGGAAGAGTCCCAGCTTGTCTTTTCTAAAGATTTGGGGCTGTGAAGCATTTGTCAAGCGACTTATGTCAGACAAGCTTACACCCAAGTCGGATAAATGCATATTCGTGGGATATCCGAGGGAAACCTTGGGATACAACTTCTACAACCGTGAAGAGAACAAAGTGTTTGTTGCTTGAAACGGGGTTTTCCTTGAGAAAGACATTCGGGAGGCCAGTGGGAGGACGGTCCGACTCGAAGAAATTCGAGTACCACTCGGGGACAGCTCGGCGGGTGATGGGATCATACCGGAGTCAGTCAGGGAACCCGTGGTGGAAGCGGCACCGGAACCACGGAGGTCGGAAAGATTGTGTAGAGTGCATGATGTATTGTTGCTAGAAAGCGATGAGCCGGCCACGTATGCGGAAGCGATGGTGAGCCCGGATTCCGAGGCATGTCTAGAGGCCATGAGATCCGAGTTAAATTCCATGGATGAGAATCAAGTCTAGGACTTGGTTGATCCGCTGCTTGGCGTAAAGGCCATTGGCTGTAAACAAGAAGAAAACCGATGTGGATGGAAATGTTTAGATCCACAAAGCTCGGCTTGTCGCTAAAGGTTATGGTCAAGTTCAAGGAATTGACTACGATGAGACTTACTCGCCGGTAGCGATGCTGAAGTTGGTGAGGATGGTACTAGCTATAGCTACATATTTTGATTACGAGATATGGCAGATGGATGTCAAAACAGCTTTCCTTCATGGAAATTTAACTGAGGATGTGTATATGATACAGCCCGAGGGCTTTGTCGATCTGACTAGGACTAGTAAGATATGCAAGCTTAAGAGATCCATTTATGGGTTGAGGAAAGCATCTCGGAGCTGGAACATTCGTTTCGATGAGGTCATCACTGGTCTCATCTTCATCAAAAGCGAAGAGGGCTCTTGTTTATACAAGAAGTTAAGTGGGAGCTTGATAGTGTTTTTGTTCTTGTTTGTGGATGACATACTACTGATCGGAAATGATGTTTCGATGCTGAACTCGGTCAAGGAATCATCGAATGACAAGTTTTCAATGAAGGACCTCGGTGAAGCAATTTACATTTTAGGCATCAAGATCTATAGAGATAGATCGAGGAGGCTGCTCGGCTTGAGCCAAAGCACGTACATAGATAAAGTGTTAAAGCGGTTCAACATGAGTGAGGCCAAGAAAGGGTTATTGGCACTCTCACAAGGTATAAGGCTAAGCGAGACTCAGAGTCCTTGACATATGATGAGCGAAGCAAGATGAGTGGGATTTCGTATGCCTCGGCAATCGGATCCATCAGGTATGCCATGACATGTAGTAGGCTTGATGTTGCCTTTGCAATAAGCCTAACAAGCAGAGACTAGGCCAACCCAGGTGAGAGTCACTGGGCAGCGGTGAAGAATATTCTGAAGTACCTGAAAAGGACTAAAGAGATGTTCCTAGTTTATGGAGGTGAGGAAGAGCTCGTCATAAGGGGTTACACCGACGCTAGTTTCCAAACCGACAGCGATGATTGTCGATCGCAGTCCGGATTCATGTACATCATGAACGGAGGAGCAGTGAGCTAGATGAGTTACAAGCAAGATACGTTGGCCGATTCTACCACAAAAGTCAAATACAATGCGGCTTGTGAAGCTACAAAGGAAGGTGTTTGGATCCGGAACTTTCTAGATGATCTTGGAATTTTCCCAGCCTCGATAAAACCATTGGACCTTTATTGTGATAATCTTGGTGCCATCGCACAAGCCAAGGAGCCGAGGAATCACCACAAGACCAGGCACATAGATCAGAAATATCACCTGATACAAAAGATCGTAAAGAATGGTGATGTTGAGTTATGCAAAATTCACATGGATGCATATGTTGCAGATCAGTTGACTGAGTCACTTCCACAAACCAAGCATGAGGGGCATGTTAGAGCTATGGGCATTCGATGTCTATTTAATTGACTCTAGTGCAAGTGGGAGACTGTTGGAGATATGCCCTGGAGGCAATCATGTATGACGATATTTCCTATGTGTTTATGAGTAAAGATAGTCCTTGGACATTATCAATGATGTGTATCAACAACTATGTGACTTGTTTGTGGGACTATGCATTGTATGATGACTATCCTAAAAGGTCCCTAGTCGAAAGGGCTGTGTGGACGCGCAACCGACTAGACTAGCATATGACACGGTCGATGGCTTGGTCTCACTAGCCATGGAGCATTGGATGCTAACCGGATAATATGGACTCGGAAGGATCTGGTCGGTTTCGACATAGTCGGATCCGAATTAAGATAAGGTCCGAGTCGGACAGACCCAACCATGAGACACAGCGATATGTCATATGTGAGTCTCTAGTACAACATACGTTCTATGTCCTAAGACCTGAGCTGGCGCATGTACTCGGGATGGTGGCAGACTTGTTTTGGGCCAACCAAACACTACTCTGTGACTAGGAAGATACAAAGGTAGGTTTTGGGCTTGTCCAGACCCATGCTGCGAGACATGGTCGAGCAAGATGGGATTTGCCCCTCCGATCGGGAGAGATATACTCTAGGCCCCTCGTGTGATCCGCCCAGGATAAGCATGGCCATGCGACAAGGATTATGAGATAATCCGGTTTGTGGTCGGCATCACTGGAACGAGAAAGAGGTCGAGCTAGCACAAGGATGACAGACTCGCCTTGAGCCCGATGTGGCAAAAGGAATGGAAGTGTGATGTACAGGTTCGCCAACCGGCTTCATTGTCTACTTGGTGGTTGGCACACCTTGCTAGAGGACACTACCAGCCGGGTAGGTCGGAGGTGATCTGACCTGCGACCAAGCCGACTTGAACCTAAGGGGTCGCGCGCTTAAGGGAAGGACCTTTGAGGCCGGATCGGACTCCACAAGTCAGACGTGATCCTACTCGAACTCGGATCCCGGCCGAACAGATTTGGGCTTTAGGGTCCGTGCGAGGCCCAAGTGTTGAGCCCAAGATGGACGCCTATATAAAGTGGAGGTGCAGCACACTGATTCGGTTGATCGCTTCGGCGCTGTCACTAGGGTTTGCATGTGTTGCGAATAGCCACCTCCACTCGCCGCCGACTGCGTGATCGGACCTAGCAGTCCGGCGCACGGTGTTCCTCCTGCACGCGCGGATACCGTTAGAGAGGGTGCACTTGCGTCGCTCCGATGAACCTATACGTGGGATCCGACGACCGGCTGTTCGAGGGAGACCGGACGAGGAGGAGACGAACCACGCAGACACGCTGCACCAACTCTTCTTCCACTGCACAGCACTGTGCATCTGGTGGTAACAATCTGTGATCCATCTCCCGTAGCATGTTCCTGATTGTTTTGCGTGTAGGAAATTTTAATTTGCATTCAATGCACCTTGCCGTAGAACCCAACACCTTTGGCCCATTAGGCCCATAGGTGAATATTAATATATAGGGCGATGATATTCAGACACCGGAAGAATTTCGGAGTGCACCGAGCAATCATCGGGTCAGCTCGACTCTATATCAATGTTTACCTTCGGACAATTTCAGAGCTCCTCGTCATGTCCGTGATCTCATCCGGGACTTCGAACATCATTCGGTCACCAAATCCATATAACTCATATAACACTATATCATAAACAAGCGTTAAGCGTGCGGACCCTACGGGTTCGAGAACTATGTATACATGACCAAGACACCTAATACGCCCCCAACATATCTATAATTTATGAAGTATTCATGCCATTATATTATCATTCTTGGATGTTTTACAATCATTTTATAGCAACTTTATATCATTTTTGGGACTAACCTATTGACCCAGTGCCCAGTGTCAGTTGTTGTTTTTTTTGCTTGTTCTTTTACATCGCGGGAAATCAAAATCATACGGAGACCAAACACTGTGAAACTTTTTGGAGATTTTTTATGGACCAAAACACCCAGGATGGGCCAGAGCAGCACCTGGGGGGTGCCCCGAGGGGGGCACAGCCAATAGGTAGGTTGTGCCTACCTCGATGGCCTCCCACACCCACTCTTTGCACTATAAATTCCCAAATATTCCGAAAACCTTCGGGGTTAACCTAGATCAAAAGTTCCGCCACCGCAAGGC
This sequence comes from Triticum dicoccoides, assembly GCF_002162155.2. Lineage (NCBI taxonomy): Eukaryota > Viridiplantae > Streptophyta > Magnoliopsida > Poales > Poaceae > Triticum > Triticum dicoccoides. The sequence goes on from NC_041384.1 coordinate 305,716,987, forward strand.
TCTGTAGCCACCAAAAACCAATATAGACCCTTTCCGGCACTCTACCGAAGGGGGGAATCATCTCCGGTGGCCATCTTCATCATCCAGGCGGCCACCATAATGAGGAGAGAGTAGTATGCCCTCGGGGCTGAGGGTTTGTACCAGTAGCTATGTGTTTAATCTCTCTCTCTTATTCTTGAGATGTCATGATCTTGATATATTGCGCTCTTTGTTAATATAGTCAGATCATATGGTGTTTTCCCCTCTCTAACTTGTTGTGATGAATTGAGTTTTTTCCTTTGAGATTTCGTTGTTATCGAATTGAATACTTTTATGGATTTGAGAACACTTGATGAATGTCTTGCAATAGAATACTCATGTGTTAGGGAATGCAGTAATTTCAAAAAAAAAATCCTATGCACATGCGAGATCTATCATGGTGATGCATAGCAACGAGAGGGGAGAGTGTGTCTACGTACCCTCGTAGACCGAAAGCGGAAGCGTATTATCAACGTGGTTGATGTAGTCGTACACCTTCATGATCCGTCCCAATCAAGTAGCGAACATACGGCACCTCCGCATTCAGCACACGTTCAGCTCGATGACGTCCTTGCCTTCTTGATCCAGCAAGAGGGGCGAAGTAGTAGATGAGTTCCGAAAGCACGACGGCATGATGACGGTGTTGGTGAAGAGCAATCTCCGTAGGGCTTCGCCTAAGCACTACGAAAACTATGACAGAGGATAAACTAGAGGGGACGGGGTTGCCGACACACGGCTTGGTGTTTCTTGATGTATCTTCGGTGCTAGCCCTACCCCTCTATTTATATGTTGAGCCTTGGGGTCAAAACTTGGAGTAAAAGCCTACACAAAGTCGGTTTCACCCGAAAGGCAAGAGTTCTTCTCAGACTCCAAAACCAGACGCCAAGGATCCCGGCGTGGACCCAGACGCCAGGGACCCTGGCGTCTGGCCCCGGGACTCCACCAAACTTCCTTTTGCTCTTTCCAAAAACTTTCTGGGCTTTCCCCTTTGGCCCAAATAAAGTGTTCTCATACCCAAACATTTCGGGAAATATCCGGAACCCCTTCCGGTGAATTCCGGAACCCTTCTGAAGACCAAACACTATTATCCCATATATCAATCTTTAACTTTGGACCATTCCGGAGTTCCTCGTCATGTCTGTGATCTCATCCGGGACTCCGAACAACATTCGGTCACCAACATACATAACTCATATAGTACTATATAGTCAACAAATGTTAAGCATGCGGACCCTATGGGTTCGAGAACTATGTAGACATGACCGAGACACCTCTCTGGTCAATAACCAATAGCGGAACCTGGGTGCCCATATTGGCTCCTACATATTCTACGAAGATCTTTATCGGTCGAACCGCATAACAACATACGTTGTTCCCTTTGTCATTGGTATGTTACTTGCCCGAGATTCGATCATCGGTATCTCAATACCTAGTTCAATCTCGTTACCGGCAAGTCTCTTTACTCGTTCTGTAATGCAACATCCCGTAACTAACCCATTAGTCACATTGCTTGCCAGGCTTATAGTGATGTGCATCACCGAGAGGGCCCGGAGATACCTCTCCGATATACGGAGTGACAAATCCTAATCTTGATCTATGCCAACTCAACAAACACCATCAGAGACACGTGTAGAGCACCTTTATAATCACCCAGTTACGTTGTGATGTTTGGTAGCACACAAAGTGTTCCTCCGGTATCTAGGAGTTGCATGATCTCATAGTCATAGGAACATGTATAAGTTATGGAGAAAGCAATAGCAACAAACTAAACGATCATCGTGCTAAGCTAACGGATGGGTCAAGTCAATCACATCATTCTCTAATGATGCGATCCCGTTTATCAAATGACAACTCTCTGTCCATGGCTAGGAAACTTAACCATCTTTGATTAACGAGCTAGTCAAGTAGAGGCATACTAGTGACACTCTGTTTGTCTATGTATTCACACATGTACTAAGTTTCCGGTTAGTACAATTCTAGCATGAATAATAAACATTTATCATGATATAAGGAAATATAAATAACAACTCTATTATTGCCTCTAGGGCATATTTCCTTCAGTGTCCCACTTGCACTAGAGTCAGTAATCTTGATTACGTTGTGATGATTCTAACACCCATGGAGTCTTGGTGCTGATCATGTTTTGCTCGTGAGAGAGGCTTAGTCAACGGGTCTACAACATTCAGATCCGTATGTATCTTGCAAATCTCTATGTCTCCCTCCTTGACTTGATCGCGGATGGAATTGAAGCGTCTCTTGATGTGCTTGGTTCTCTTGTGAAATCTGGATTCCTTTGCCAAGGCAATTGCACTAGTATTGTCACAAAAGATTTTCATTGGACCCAATGCACTAGGTATGACACCTAGATCAGATATGAACTCCTTCATCCAGACTCCTTTATTTGCTGCTTCCGAAGCAGCTATGTACTCCACTTCACATGTAGATCCCGCCATGATGCTCTGCTTGGAACTGCACCAACTGACAGCTCCACCATTTAATAAAAATATGTATCTGGTTTGTAACTTAGAGTCATCCGGATCAGAGTCAAGGCTTGCATCAATGTAACCATTTACGAGGAGCTCTTTGTCACCTCCATAAATGAGAAACATATCCATAGTCCTTTTCAGGTATTTCAGGATGTTCTTAACCGCTGTCCAGTGATCCACTCCTGGATTACTTTGGTACCTCCCTGATAAACTGATAGCAAGGCATACATCAGGTCTGGTACACATCATCGGATACATGATAGAGCCTATGGCTGAAGCATAGGGAACACCTTCATTTTCTCCCTGATAAACTGATAGGAAAGCATAGGGAACACCTTTCATGCATAGGATACATGATAGAGCCTATGTATGACTCAATTTCACACCTTGTAACACAAGCAAGAACCCTTTATTTGCTTGATCCATTTTGAACTTCTTCAAAACTTAATCAAGGTATGTGCTTTGTGAAAGTCCAATTAAGCGTCTTGATCTATCTCTATAGATCTTGATGCCTAATATATAAGCAGCTTCACCGAGGTCTTTCATTGAAAAATTCTTATTCAAGTATCCTTTTATGCTATTCAGAAATTCAGTATCATTTCTGATCAACAATATGTCATCTACATATAATATCAGAAATGCTATAGAGCTCCCACTCACTTTCTTGTAAATATAGGCTTCTCCAAAAGTCTGTATAAAACCATATGCTTTGATCACACTATCAAAGCATATATTCCAACTCCGAGAGGCTTGCACCAGTCCATAAATGGATCGTTGGAGCTTGCACACTTTGTTAGGACCTTTTGGATCGACAAAACCTTCTAGTTGCATCATATAGAACTCTTCTTTAAGATATCCACTAAGGAATGCAGTTTTGACATCCATTTGCCAAATTTCATAATCATAAAATGCAGCAATTGCTAACATGATTCGGACGGACTTAAGCATCGCTACGGGTGAGAAGATCTCATCATAGTCAACTCCTTGAACTTGTCTAAAAGCTTTTGCAACAAGTCGAGCTTTGTAGACAGTAACATTACCGTCAGTGTCAGTCTTCTTGCCGAAGATCCTTTTATTCTCTATGGCCTGCCGATCATCGGGCAAGTCAACCAAATTCCACACTTTGTTCTCATACATGGATCCCATCTCGGATTTCATGGCCTCAAGCCATTTTTCCGAATTTGGGCTCATCATCGCTTCCTCATAGTTCGTAGGTTCGTCATGGTCAAGTAACATGACTTCTAGAACAGGATTACCGTACCACTCTGGTGTGGATCTTACTCTGGTTGACCTACGAGGTTTGGTAGTAACTTGATCAGAAGTTTCATGACCACCATCATCAGCTTCCTTACTTACTGGTGTAGGAATCACTGGAACTGATTTCAGTGATGAACTACTCTCCAATAAGGGAGCAGGTACCTCATCAAGTTCTACTTTCCTCCCACTCACTTCTTTCAAGAGAAATTCCTTCTGTAGAAAGGAACCATTCTTATCAACGAATATCTTGCCTTCGGATCTGTGATAGAAGGTGTACCCAACAGTCTCCTTTGGGTATCCTATGAAGACACATTTCTTTGATTTGGGTTCGAGCTTATCAGGTTGAAGCTTTTTCACATAACCATCATAGCCCCAAATTTTAAGAAACGACAACTTGGGTTTCTTGCCAAACCACAGTTCATAAGGTGTCGTCTCAACGGATTTTGATGGTGCCCTATTTAACGTGAATGCAGTCGTCTCTAAAGAATAACCCCAAAACGATAGCGGCAAATGAGTGAGAGACATCATAGATCACACCATATCTAATAAAGTGCGGTTACGACATTCGGATACACCATTACGTTGTGGTGTTCCAGGTGGCGTGAGTTGCGAAACTATTCCGCATTGCTTCAAATGAAATCCAAACTCATAACTCAAATATTCACCTCCACGATCAGATTGCAGAAACTTGATTTTCTTGTTAGGATGATTTTCCACTTCACTCTGAAATTCTTTGAACTTTTCAAATGTTTCAGACGTATGTTTCGTTAAGTAGATATACCCATATCTGCTTAAATCATCTGTAAAGGTGAGAAAATAACGATATCCGCCGCGAGCCTCAATGTTAATTGGACCACATACATCAGTATGTATGATTTCCAATAACTCTATTGCTCGCTCCATTGTTCTGGAGAACGGAGTTTTAGTCATCTTGCCCATGAGGCATGGTTCGCGAGTACCAAGTGATTCATAATCAAGTGATTCCAGAAGTCCATCAGAATGGAGTTTCTTCATGCGCTTTACACCAATACGACCCAAACGACAGTGCCACAAATAACTTGCACTATAATTATCAACTCTGCATCTTTTGGCTTCAATACTACGAACATGGGTATCACTACTATCAAGATTTAGTAAAAATAGACCACTCATCAAGGGCGCATGACCATAAAAGTTATTACTCATATAAATAGAAGAACCATTATTCTCTGATTTAAATGAATAACCGTCTCGCATCAAACAAGATCCAGATATAATGTTCATGCTCAATGCTGGCACCAAATAACAATTATTTAGGTCTAAAACTAATCCCGAAGGTAGATGTAGAGGTAGTGTGCCGCCGGCGATCACATCGACTTCGGAACCATTTCCCACGCGCATCGTCACCTCGTCCTTAGCCAATCTTCACTTAATCTGTAGTCCCTATTTCGAGTTGCAAATGTTAGCAACTGAACCAGTATCATATACCCAGGCACTACTGCGAGCATTAGTAAGGTACACAACAATAACATGTATATCAAATATACCTTTCACTTTGCCATCCTTCTTCTCCGCCAAATACTTGGGGCAGTTCCGTTTCCAGTGACCAGTCCCTTTGCAGTAGAAGCACTCAGTCTCAGGCTTAGGTCCAGACTTGGGCTTCTTCACTTGAGGAGCAACTTGCTTGTCATTCTTCTTGAAGTTCCCCTTCTCCCCTTTACCCTTTTTCTTGAAACTGGTGGTCTTGTTGACCATCAACAGTTGATGCTCCTCCTTGATTTCTACCTCCGCAGCCTTTAGCATTGCGAAGAGCTCGGGAATCGTCTTATCCATCCCTTGCATATTATAGTTCATCACGAAGCTCTTGTAGCTTGGTGGCAGTGATTGAAGAACTCTGTCAATGACACTATCATCAGGAAAATTAACTCCCAGATGAGTCAAGTGGTTGTGGTACCCAGACATTCTGAGTATATGTTCACTGACAGAACTATTCTCGTCCATTTTGCAGCTGTAGAACTTATTGGCGACTTCATATCTCTCAATCTGGGCATTTTCTTGAAATATTAACTTCAACTCCTGGAATATCTCATATGCTCCATGACGTTCAAAACATCATTGAAGTCACGGTTCTAAGCCGTAAAGCATGGCACACTGAACTATCGAGTAGTCATCAGCTTTGCTCTACCAGGTGTTCATAACATCTGGTGTTGCTCCTGCAGCGGGTTTGTCACCTAGCGTTGCTTCCAGGACGTAATTCTTCTGTGCGGCAATGAGGATAATCCTCAAGTTATGGACCCAGTCCGTGTAGTTGCTACCATCATCTTTCAACTTAGCTTTCTCTAGGAACGCATTAAAATTCAATGAAACAACAGCACGGGCCATCTATCTACAACAACATAGACATGCAAAATACTATCAGGTACTAAGTTCATGATAAATTAAAGTTCAATTAATCAAATTACTTAAGAACTCCTACTTAGATAGACATCTCTCTAATCATCTAAGTGATCACGTGATCCATATCAACTAAACCATGTCCGATCATCATGTGGGATGGAGTAGTTTTGAATGGTGAACATCACTATGTTGATCATATATACTATATGATTCACGCTCGACCTTTCGGTCTCAGTGTTCCGAGGCCATATCTGCATATGCTAGGCTCGTCAAGTTTAACCCGAGTATTCCGCATGTGCAAAACTGGCTTGCACCCGTTGTATGTGAACGTAGAGCTTATCACACCCGATCATCACGTGGTGTCTCGGCATGACGAACTGTAGCAATGGTGCATACTCAGGGAGAACACTTATACCTTGAAATTTAGTGAGATATCATCTTATAGTGCTACCGCCGAACTAAGCAAAATAAGATGCATAAAGGATAAACATCACATGCAATCAATATAAGTGATATGATATGGCCATCATCATCTTGTGCCTTTGATCTCCATCTCCAAAGCACCATCATGATCACCATCGTCGCCAGCTTGACACCTTGATCTCCATCGAAGCATTGTTGTCGTCTCGCTAGCTATTGCTTCTACGACTATCACTACCTCTTAGTGATAAAGTAAAGCAATTACATGGCGATTGCATTTCATACAATAAAGTGACAACCATATGGCTCCTGCCAGTTGCCGATAACTGTGTTACAAAACATGATAATCTCATACAATAAAATTTAGCATCATGTCTTGACCATATCACATCACAACATGCCCTGCAAAAACAAGTTAGATGTCCTCTACTTTGTTGTTGCAAGTTTTACGTGGCTGCTACAGGCTGAGCAAGAACCGTTCTTACCTACGCATCAAAAACCACAACGCGGTATAGTGATTGCTTTTTGATCTTCAGAAAGAACTCTGTTCATTGAATCCGATTCAACTAAATTTGGAGAAACTAACACCCACCAGCCACCTGTGTGTGAAGCACGTCGATAGAACCAGTCTCGCATAAGCATACGCGTAATGTCGGTCTGAGCCGCTTCATCCAACAATACCACTGAATCAAGAATCAACTAGTGACGGCAAGCAACATGTATATACCCACGCCCACAACTCATTTGTGTTCTACTCGTGCATATAACATCTACGCATAAACCTGGCTCAAATGCCACTGTTGGGGAACGCGGTAATTTCAAAAAAATTCCTACGCACACGTGAGATCTGTCATGGTGATGCATAGCAACGAGATAGGAGAGTGTGTCTACGTACCCTCGTAGACCGAAAGTGGAAGCGTTTTATCAACGCGGTTGATGTAGTCGTACACCTCACGATCCATCCCGATCAAGTACCGAACGTACGACACCTCTGCGTTCAGCACACGTTCAGCTCGATGACATCCTCGCCTTCTTGATCCAGCAAGAGGGGCGAAGTAGTAGATGAGTTCCGACAGCACGACGGCGTGATGACGGTGTTAGTGAAGAGCAATCTCTGCAGGGCTTCGCCTAAGCACTATGAAAACTATAACGGGGGATAAACTAGAGGGGACGGGGTTGCTGGCACACGGCTTGGTGTTTCTTCATGTATCTTGGGTGCTATCCCTACCCCTCTATTTATATGTTGAGACTTGGGGTCGAAATTTGGAGTAAAATCCTACACAAAGTCGGTTTCACCCGAAAGGCAAGAGTCCTTCTCGGACTCCAGGACCAAACGCCAGGGATCCCGGTGTCTGGCCCCTGGACTCCGCAAAACTCCTGTTTGCTCTTTCCAAAAACCTTGTGGGCTTTCTCCTTTGGCCTAAATAAAGTGTTCTCGTACCCAAACATTTCGAGAAACATCCGAAACCCCTTCCGGTGAATTCCGGAACCCTTCCGGAGACCAAACACTATTATCTGATGTAGGGTGGAACCCTAGATGGCCGATCTTTCACGAAAGGAGCGGATCCCACGAAGAACACGAAGAACACGAGGGGAAACATGAGAGAATCACTCAAACCAACAAGAACAATCACGCATGTTCTAGATCCTCGAAACACAAAGAGATACACGATCCAAATCCGACAAGGGACGATACAAAGGGTAGCCAGTTCTTCTCCGTGAGGAGGTCTTGAATCCACAAGGGGATCTTCCCATAAAGGGGTCTTGAATCCAAGGTGGATCTTCTCCGAAGAGGGGCCATGGTCTCTCTCAAGGAGTAGATCCAATATGGATGAGCGAAGCTCTATCTCACAAATGAGCTAACACAGCGCTAACCCTAACTAGGAGGAGGTGGAAGAGTATATATAGTCTAGGGACACGAAGGGGTAAGTGGGGGATACATGGGCCTCAGGCGTAATCTCTGTGCACAGACAGGCACCAGTCGTCCGATAGGTACCGGACGTCCAGTGGCTCGCGAGGGTCCGGTCGTCCGGTACTTGTCGGACGTCCGGCGTTTTGGCTCGGGGTAGCTGGCACCGGATTTCCGGAAGTGGCTGGTCGTCCGGTCGTCTGGGGGCGTCGGGCGTCCGCTCATTTGGCTCGGGCTTCAGGCTCCTGATTTCCAGAGATGTTCGGACGTCCGGTCGTTGGAGGGCGGTCGGACGTCCGGTAAGGACCGATCGTCCGGCGGCTGTAGCCTCCGGACAACTCCTTCTCTTGTTCCTCGCGCTTGGTGTCCTCGCCGTCTTGTCCATGGTCTTCCTCTTGGTTCCTGGTCATGCATAGCACACATGTTTGAGGTAGTAGCCATGTCTCGCATGTGGAAAGTGACGATTTGGAGAGGAGCGAGTTCACCTTCTATCCGATGGCGTATGTTTGAGGTCTCGTCGTATGTCCTATTGGGGCTTGGAGAGTAGTCGGAGTGTACATGGGGATGAATGTGGGATGCTCCGCATCATCCCCCCCCCC